>NC_046381.1:3057075-3145720 GCF_011125445.2 Fundulus heteroclitus
TCTGGCTCAGTCTCTGACTGCTAAGCCATAGCATTAGGCTTGGCTGCCAGAACCTGGCTCTTCCACTTAAAACCCATGTGGTAGCCAAGGAGCAGGCTGGGAGTGTACCTGCACACAGAACACATGACCTTCACAAAGATATGCTTATGGTTGGACACTAAAGAGCATCTGTAAATATAGATTTTCAATTCTTGCCAATGTTCTCAACTTTTTTGAAGAGGCCATTCTAAGGCATGAATGTTGGCAACTGGTGATTAAAGATGTTGGGTGGCGCACTAAAAGTTTGGGGTTTACAGCACAATAAACTCTACCTAAAATAGCTGTCCATTATCAATCAATCATCAATCAATCAATCAATCAATCATCAATCAATCAATCAATCCATTGATCTTTGCAAAGCCCTTTCCACATCTACAATAATTGTGACCAAGTGCTTAACAAAATCCATATATAACAACAAATCCACAGAGAAATAAAAGATAGCATTAAAAATAGTTTTAAAACAAGGCAGAGGAAACAAAACAGATAGGGAAGGTAGATAAAACCAGAAGTGCCACCACAGTATTAAAAGCCTGCCTAACTTAAACAGTCTTGAGCTCTGATTTAAAAAGGTCAAGTTCAGTTATAGATCTGGTGGAAGTGATTTCAGAGTTGTGGTGCAGCCACAAAAAAAAGCTTTATCACTCCAACCTTTGTACTTTGTCTGTGGAGACTGTCTGACCTCAAGGACCTGGTGCAAATAAGAAGCCCAATAACTCAGATAAAAAAAAGGATGGGCAAGGCCATTATGAGCTTTAAAAACAATTATAAAAGTTTTATAATCGATCCTGAACAGAGGGGAAGGCAACTGTAGTAAAATAAAGCAGGTGTCCCCGGTCACTTGCCTGTTGCTGAGGATTTTCAGGTCTGGTTGATCGGGCTAAAACTTATTTATCTCTTTATTTTTTTCCTCCGCAAAAGCCTCACAAAATAACTGTTTTGTAAATAAAACCAAATTTGCTTTTTCTGCCACTATTTTCTCCTGTCGTGTCTCTTGTCGTTGTCTGGCTCTACCGTATGTTGGACTGACATGCATGTCTAAGCTTCCAGGGATGTGACTTTGATTGACGCATGTGGTTTATGAATCGTGAATTTATCTGATTGGCCAAGGGCACAGAAACTTTCAACCTGAGGAGAATCTTTAAGAGACCAACATAAAGTCGCATGGAAGGCAAAGGTTTACAAAGATAAATGCACAGTACATACATAGACCAATCTGTCCATCAGCCCTGACCAGCTTTTTCAAATCACTCCTGGGAAAAAACGTCCCCTCAGCATAATGCTGCACACCCAGGTTTCAATGTGAAGATGGTCTGATCATAGATAGCAGCTTGCCTATTGCCCAGAAGTTGGTCTTTCCTGACCAGACCACTTCTGCCACATGGTTACTGTCTCACCCATCCATCACCTGTAACAACCTGCATACAGGACTACCTTTCAACCATCAGCAGCACTTTCATCAAGACCAGATTAATGTCAGCAGACTTTCCTACCTGAGGTGTGGATCTTTGCAGCTCCTCCAAAGGTACCCACAAGGTGCTCTGGCTGCTTCTCTGATTAATGGTGTTATTTTTCTTGTTCAACTAGCAAGTTTGAGTGGACAACTCTAGTAGGCGCTAGGGGATATTCTTTCCATTTTTAGTTTTTAGGGGATGATCAAAAGCTTGGGGAAAACTGTTTGTCCTTGTAGTCCTGTTGTGGACGTTTCCTCTACACATCTTTTAGGTTTTCACAGGAAGAACTGCCCTTTATACTGACATTAAATTATACATGTGGGCAGTGCTTGATATGAGGCAAATTCTGAAGTCAGTTGGGTTGCATTGAATTGTATTTAAGATTGTCAAAGTAAAAAGGGTCAGAGCAAAAATGAGCACTTTTTTTGCAAAATATTGTTGAAAAACATCTTTCATTTTCTGCTTACCTCAGAATAATGTGCTACTTATTTGTAGGTCTGGGCCACATAAAAGTGTCAGAGAAAACTTAACCATGTGGTTGAATTCATGACTAAATTTGAAAAAGTTATATAAAAAAAACTGTTTTTTTGCAGTTGGCTGCTGGGAATACAAAACTTATCCAAGTGGCTCTTTCCATCATGTAGACTGCATTGGGAAAAAGGAAGTTTGCCAGTGCCGCCTCAGTCCAGAGAGGTATTCATGTTTGCGAGACCCCTCACGTTCAGTGCATACTAATCCATGCGTGGTGTCTGGTGGAGTGGAAACTTTGGAGCAATTTGCAAAAATTGGGTAAATGTATTGTCTGGTTTATGCAAAATGCATAAATCTAATGATTCAGAATTATTACCCTGCAGGTAATTCTATGTAGTCGCAACGTTCAAACGGTTGATTTTTGCACCTTGTCTGCTGGTATGGGGATGCGGTCTGGCTGCAGATGGTCTGTCCTCACCAAGGCATTAATCACACACTCACTCTGCAATCACACCGCTCTCCTCCTCTCACCTGCGACGAGACATGGGTTCATGGGAATTACCATAACATAATGGATGTGAACTTCCTCTCCGCGGTTAGTACAAGAACCAGCACATACACACCAACCTGGCTTTTCTTTATTTATTTTTTGCTCATCTCTATCGTCACCCACCCTGCTCTCTGCTTACTGCTCAGACATCCAACCTACAAATCCCTGTCTCTCCTCTGTGCCGTTTGCGTCCCTCGAAGCCTCCGCCCATCTGCGTGCTGATGCGGTGATACAGCGAGTCCTGGCTTAATAAAGCTTGAAGTACGTGTTGTCTTTCCAACTGTCGATCATTGTAATTATTCATAGATGGAGCCGAGATTGGAGTGGGAGGCGAGCTCTCAGAGCAGCAGCAGCTCGATAGTACAGCACGGTGGAGGTGTGTTTTTTTGCCGGGCGGATTGGGGAAAGGTTGCCCTGCTGCGCAATTCAGCGTTTTCGGAATTTAAATAGTGTGAACATACAGATCAGGGTGCAATGTGTCATCTGTGAATATTCTGTCAGCCGTGTGCAAAGCCAAAGTTATTCATTCAGAAACTCACGTTTTCAGCCAAAGGGGATTTTTGGACTCTTGACGTCATTATAAAGCTCCAGAGGATGTTTTATTCCCATTGATGTGAAGAAGTATACACGTTTGGCATGTGTTTGTCAATGATTTTAAGTAGAAAAAACTGTAAATATCCTTTTTTTCAGTAACTTTGAAGGCTTGCTTTGTTGACATTTGTGTAAAAAATAGATTAATCTTTTATAACTGGTGGATTTTCTTTTTTACGGTAGTTCAGAAGGGTTTGGCACATTTAAGTAGTAATCCACTGTTTTGGGGAACTTACTTTAAAAAAGCAATTAGTTACAGTTACTAATTACTTTTTCAAGCAATAACTAAGTTAGTATCTTAGTTACAACTTTTAACAACTAATTACCAGGAAAAGTAGCTAGTACATTACTAAAAAAAAACATGTTTCAGTAACTTAAAAGGGAGCAGAGGCACTGACTGGGACTGTTTTTTGGAGCTCATTAAAATGTGTTACATAACTCAATATATAACCTAAATTGATATGGTTTTGAGTATTATGCCATTATTTACTTTTCTTTTTTTTTTCTTATTTCTGAAGCATCCCGGTAAATCAGCGATAACTTTGTCACTGGAACTTGTAATGTGCCGTGTAAATGGGTGGGGGAGGGGTGGGCAACAGCCTCTGTGTTGTATTTTGTTTTTATTTTGTTGTTTTAATGATCTGAAAATCAATAAAAACTTTAATTACAAAAGAACATGTTTAATAATGTGAAAGTGGTTGTATCCCGTCTTGATTGGACTTAAAAATGGATGTTTAAATGATCAGTGAACAACTGAATATATGATTAAATGAATTCACACTTAAACGAAGGAAGTACAAACAGAAAACAACAGTAAAGTATGAAATCACTGTGATTGGGTGAAACAAGATCTGGTGTGGTTGTGTTGCAGTTTAGTTCTTTAGGGCTTATCCATTCAGAGAGCCTACTTCATGTGATCCTGACTAAAAAAAAAAAATAAAATATGACTTAATATCACATGTCCTCTGTTTGCTGGGTTCATGTTAACCTCACATGAGTTTGGGGTGGGCCTGCTAGCATCAACGCTGTTCTCAGTGACAAGTTATACTAATGTGACATTAAAAACTGCTTCTTGGGACTCAATTGATACGATTATATGAGAAGTTATTGTGTGGAAACCATTCTTTTGCTGCACATTAACAGAAATAAACGAAAATATGGTCTTCAGATACTTTAAAAGGGGGAAAAAAATCTCAGTAACATTACCCAGACCATGTTTAGCTGCAGACGGCTGTCACCAATATAGAGGTTATTGCACAATTAGACGTTTTAGCCCTGGGGGTCTGACTGTTTTTCTAACATTTTGTCTTTGCAGACAGCACAGCTAGCATCATTGCCAGGCGGCGCCGGTTCAACCACCTGACCCAGGAGCTCTACGAGCTGCCCATCGTGGTGTGGGACGGTGGGGAGCCGTCACTGAGCGGCACAAGCACGTTGACCCTGCGGGTGTGCCCATGCCAGCGCCATGGCAAGATCCGGATCTGCCAGGGGGAGGCCTTCCTCTCCTCTGCAGGTCTCAGCACGGGGGCTCTGATTGCCATCCTGCTGTGCATCGTCATCCTGCTTGGTGAGTTGAGGGCGGACGCTCCGTGGGGGGGTGGAAGGAACTTGTGGGTTGTGGAGCGATAGAGGGGGCAAATATCCCGGGGCAATGGTTGGAGGAGATGGACCGTGGATGAGTAAGAGGAACGGAGCATTGAAGGAGCATGACAAGGGCAGAGGAATAAATAGATGTGGGAGGACATTGGTAAACTGTTGGAAATTGAAGTGAGTAATTTGAAGTCAGGATGGGTCAAACAAAAAGTATGGAAAACACTTAAGAGACGAAGGATCCAGAGGGAGGCGACGGGGGGAGTGAAGATGGTTAAGACAATTGCTGTAAGTAGAGACTTGGTGTGATTAGGGAGGAGACTGCATGCAGTACTAGACCTCAAGGACAGTGTCCTGCATGTTTTAGACATCTCCCTGTTCCACTACATTCAATAAAACCACTAAATCCACCTATCAGAATACAAGATCTCTGTGTGTAGATGTGCAGATGACCTAACGTAGCAGTGGATGTTGTTGGAGGGTCTGGACCCTTGATAGCATTTGCTTGCTGAGTTCCTGCACAGCAGTGGGATGGGATGTCCACAGCCGAAGGTGTTCAAATGTTAGTACTATTGTTGTCAGCACCACAGTATTGTCAAGTTTTGGAAATCCTCAGAGGATTCAGTAAACGTTCTTGCTCCGTCAGACATTGTAGGTGGCATACTGGGGTCTTGATGCACCCTAGAAGCCCTCTGGAAGACCCTGCAAGGAAAATCTGCAATCTGCGATTTTTAATGTCAGAGTGCGGTCTTAATCCGATGTAATACGACTCCTAGGAGAACATTGTTGCTTTTAAAGCAAGTTTTACAGGAAAACAAGTACATAAGTGCAAACTAGCTTGTTTTTTATGTATCAGAAATAGGTCTAAAGTCTTTTTTTTTTTTTTTTGGATTTTGCTGCTTCAAAAATATCTCCACTCTAAGATAGTAGATTTAATCATACAAACACATTTCCAATTTAGAACTGTAGGAATATCACATTTTCAGTATGAATAATAAAGTTTACACCCAAATGATTGTGCATGTAGTGAGAAACAAATTTTTGCTCTCTTGTAAATATGTGTGAGGGGTTGCATGTTGTCAGTGGTGCAGCACACGTCGATAGAAATCAACAAATGAGGTGAGCAGCAACACGTTTTCCACTGCTGCTGAATCCCTCTCAGATCATACCATGAATACACAAAGATCGTAGGAAGACCTGTGAAAACAGAAAGCCCTTTTTTTTCAATATTGCCCGTCTTAGCAGCCAGACAAGCTTCTCTTTCGTGGAAATTTGTACTGTGTTTCTATGGCAACCCACATTTCCAGTGACAGCGAATGATTTTTACTTGAACTTGCAAACACGATTGCGCCCTTCGCATCCGGTGAGTGGACAGCCGGCGTGACGGGTCGGATTACAAATGGCCATCAGAAATGTTTGAAAATGACTCAAATTAAAAAGCAAATGGATCAAAGGCGGCTCGTTAAATTCCCACAAGTAAACAATCACCTATCAGCTCCGATAGGTGTTACGGCGTCTCCGCATGTGGACATGATTAGATGAAACTGTCTAATAACAGAGTCCCTCCTCTTTCCTCCTCTCATTACTGATTGTCTGTGGACATCAGCGCGTGAAGGTTATGCATAATCATACGGAGCGTCTTCCTCCTCCAACCCGGAGCTTCTGGCTGAGGCGGACAAAAGGGCCGTCGCTGCTGTTTGGAGGAGACGGTCTTGGTCGCGGATGCTCGCTGAATACCTAAACATCAGCACAATGCAGATACGAGGAAAGGAAACAGACATGTTTAGCCAGAGGAAGTGATAATATCAGAAGATTGAATGGCGTCGCAGTTTGCATTCACCCTTTCCTCGAACCTCAAACCAACCTTCACCTCCGAGAGACTTAAGCTTTTGTCTTGTGTCAGCCAGAAAAAAAAAAAAAAAAATGCTCTTGCATTTCAGGTAACTGGCACTTCTTAGTGTTGTTAGATTCCCCCATCATGAGGGTATTTTAAAAATAGATTGTTGGGAAATGTTTTAAGAGGCAAACAGAACAAGGTTTATTCCTCTCTGTGGTAACATCATGCACAGCCGTTGTTTATTTTTAATGAGTCTTTGCAGAGGATGACTTGGCAGCTTGTCTCACAAAGTGTAGCTTGTTTCAGGGTTTGTTTAAGCTTATTGGTGGATACAGTTATTCTGTCTTTGGTGTTTTTTACCCCCCCCCCCCCCACCCCCCTTTAGGAGTGTGAACACAATGTTCCAGCTGCGTTTACAGCAGATTCAGATTAAACACTATCTGACCGTTCTGAATGCAGTGCTTATTAACACTGCATTAAGGCACACTCGTTTAGAAGAAAACCACTTGGTAATGACAAGATGAATGGTAGTCCCAAAAGGAGCATTAAACTTGTACATAGAATCATTTAAATGAACCTCCATACTTAATTTTACAGAAGCTCTGAAAAGAAGGTGATTATTTTTCCTTTCCTCCTGGAAGGATTTACGTTCTTGTTCTGAGCATTATATTTTTATCCAGCGTCTTGCTGAAGTGCTATGCTGAGGTTTAGTATGTTTACTCTTTGTTTTGACATGACTTTTTTTTATTATTCCACCGATAACATTTTAGTGTGAATCCAATTAATGTTGAGCCACCCTAGAGAAGAAGTGGATATGATGTCATGTAAAACAATTCAAAGTTTACATATACATCCTTCGCATTGCTTTCATTCCTTTGAACTGGATTAACTATGCTTTGGGTATCCTAAGCTTCTCACAATAGTTTTTTGAATTTGGACCCATTCCTCCCGATTGAACCGGTGTGAACTGAGTTCAGTTTGTTGGCTACCTCACACACACACACACACAAACACACACATTTTCAGGTCTGCTAACAAATTCTCGGCTACAATGGTTTTGTTTCGGACGACTCCAAAACACTGACCCTGTTGTTCTTAAGCCACTTTATTACTATTTTGGTTGAATGCTTGCTGTCATTGTGCATCTGAAAGACAAATTTTTGTATTGAAACTGCTACAATGTTTGCACATGACAATCTTTCCTCATGTCTTTTGTGAAGTGCACCACTCCCCTCTGCAGTAACTCCCACCCCAACAAAGGTTAAAAAATAAAACAACTGGACATTTATTATGAAGCTGAAGACATTTCGCTTCCCATCCACAAAGCTTTCTCGATTCAAAATGTGCTCATTAGATCTAAGCTCTAACGAGGCCTTGCCAGCTGGTCTGTAACGCTGGGAACGCCGCACTACTCCAGACATTTTGAATTGAGAAAACTTCCTGGATGGGAAGAGAAACGTCTTCAGCTTCAGAATAGAAGTCCAGTTGTTTTATGTCTTAACCTATTTTGGACTGATCATGAACCTGGATGACTGAGAATCTTCACCAACACATAACCCCCACCCCCAACACAATACCACCACCTCCTTCACAGTTAGGATTGTATTGCAAATTTCTCTAGTTGTAATGCTGGTTATTATGGCCACCCAATTCAGTTTGAATTTCAATGGACCGCAGAACAGGTACCGGAAAATGACAGTATTTGTCCCCAGGAAACTCCGAACTGACCTTAATCGGGGACGGTTTTGCCTTATTTAATGTGAAACTGTGTAGAGAAAAGGGTATGCATCTGTTTGTATAGCAAATGTAAACATCTGGTTCCAGCTTTGTCCTTCATACGTATGGAGAGGTAATTTTAGATTGGATGCAGGTGAGCTAACTGGTGAAAACTGGGAAGGTGGAATAACTGGGGATGTGAAAGGACTGTGACTAAATCAAGAACAAAACAGTTTAGATGACAAATCTATCTAACTCAAATAAAAAATACAAAAAAAACAACAAAGACCAAAAGCCATGACAATTACCTTTTAGACAAATTGTTTTGTTTCTGTTCTGACTTGAATATCTGGTCTTAATTTATCACCAGATTAGTCAAACATCGCACAACAATTTCAATTAAATAAAACACAAAAAGCTGTTTGATTTACTACAACCCAGCCTAATACCGTACGCCTGTTCAATGAAAAGCAAAAACAAAAAGCTCAATATAGTTTAGCGAATCGAGAAGAAAGATGTCACAGCATCAGCACAACATTTACATAGCTCATACTTTTGATCCCTGCTCATGTCTGAGTGTCTCTGTTATTTGTTTATGCCTGATTGTTTTCCATTTGTCTGATTAATGTCCGTGCTTTACCTCTGCGCTCCCTAATAAACCGCCTTAATTAAGTCTGCGACGGACCAGAGAGGAATACTCGCTCTGTACGGCTCTGACTCGCTTGGGTAATGGTTTTTTTCCACATGACTTTGATAATTTTAATAAGCAGTTTCAATTACAAATACTAATTTTGTTTCAGAGAGAATGCTAGAGCATTACAGTACTAATTGGTTTAAGCAGGAAAAATATATTAAAAATGCAACAATGATAAAAACATATTATTTAAAATTCCAGCTGTGTTATACAGAGAGAGTGGGTAGTCATGACAGCTGGAGCATCATCCTTTTGTTTCTTAAAGGAGTCATGACCTGGTGTTTTACATACACAGTCCTTCTGAAAATGTTTTTAAATTCATATTTAGTATTTTTTAGGACAAAAATGTTTTTTAAAGAGACCCCATTCTGAGCCTTTTTCATATCCCTTTTCTTTCTCGCGAGGGGAAGCGCGAGGATTTGTCGTAGCGTGTATGAGCGTTCATGTGTTCCCATGGAGATCTGACCGGTTAACAGCGTGATATAACCACTTACACAGCAGGTAAAGCGTTACACAAGGAACAACACTTACCGACTGCTCTGCAGATGAGTCCCTGATTGTTGGAATCGCCCCTTTCTCCAAAGGAAGGCTAAATCCCATCTACGCCTGGTATGGTCCCAAGTTAAGCAAACACTCGGGTGCAAAACGTGAAGTCAACTCTTAACGTTCATTAGGAGTTGGGGGGAGAGCTTAATATATATATATATATATATATATATATATATATATATATATATATATATATATATATATATATATATATATATATATATATACATATATATATATATATGCTTATTTTGGCAACTAACAGAGCAGTTGACATGAGCGTGGCGTTAGGACATCTTTTTTTTTTTTTTCCAGTGTTCTGTCCAGCAATGTGGCAATAAGAATTGATGTCTTAATACCAAATAGAGCTCGACAGATTTTCTTCTCCCCAAGTGGAACCATCAGCTTTCGCCATAGTGCTCCGCTTGATTTATGCACGTAAACAGTTTTATTGTGATTCCTGCAGGAAGTATTTCAAATTATGTGGACACTACAATGGGAAAGTAGGTGAGTAAAGGAAGAAGAAGAGAAAAAAAAGTGAAGAGGTGAAAGAAAAAAGAGATAAAAGGGAAAGAATGATAAAACACAATTCGTTAGTGGCGGCAACACAACTGATTTCAGATGGTTGACCAGAGGTGGGCGTGGCTGACGGTAGCGTCCTTCCACGAGTGACGTGTTGGTGGGTTTTCCTGGTTTGTACCCACACACACACACACTAAAAAAGTCACTTTCACACTCCTGATTTTCTGGAAGATTTTTAATGAGGCCCAACACCAACACACAAGTTTTAACATGAAAAATTCCAATTTCCAGGTGATGACTCCATTAACATTTGTATTCGTTGGCAAGTCTAATGAAATCCAAAATTCCTTTCTAAAGACTTACTGTAGGGTTTCATAGTATTTTGCAGGGTTTTAAGCCTTTCGTGACATTATCTGCTCATAGACAATTATACGATTTTTCTCCAGCTTTGAATTTTTTTGACTTTTTACTCTTTAAGTAAAAATCATGTCATATCCACGAGAATTCAAAACAAAGGAAATTCTACTTAAAATTTTTAAGTAAATGAAAATAAATTCAGGTCCTCTTTTGCTCCAGTGCATGGAGCAAAAGAGGCAGCCCTTATTCTTCTCTTTTAACATATAACAAAGTTGGCATATACAGAGAGGCGGTTCCTGTCTGTATAATCTGTCTAGATCATTGAGCTCTCCGTGCAGGTTTTGTACAGGATTTAAGTCTGAGGACTGAAGTGACTGTGGCAGAGGGCCAATTTTGTGTCTGGTAAAGCCTTTCTGCATTTCTGTCAGTTTGTTAAAAAACAGAGTGATGACTTATTCTCAGTGTTCTGGCACAGGCCAACAGATGTTTATTGAAAAGGTCTTTGTCAGTCAAAGAGTTTGTGATGCACACTAGTGAGATTCCCAGGCCGAGGGAAGAGCGACAGGCCCACAGCATCATAGATCCTTCCCTGTACTTAAAAGTGGGACTGAAGTGCTTTTCCGCATCCTTTTTCCGAATCTTAATTTTGGTTTCATGTCATATCCATTGAGCGTGCTCGTTTCCAAAAAAACTGTTTTTCCTCTCATCTAATCAAAAATAGCATCA
The DNA here is from genome assembly GCF_011125445.2 of Fundulus heteroclitus. Classification (NCBI taxonomy): domain Eukaryota; kingdom Metazoa; phylum Chordata; class Actinopteri; order Cyprinodontiformes; family Fundulidae; genus Fundulus; species Fundulus heteroclitus. Next base: position 3,068,172 of record NC_046381.1, read on the forward strand.
GTGAGGAAGGATGATTTTGTTCCAGTAGTGTTTCGCTATCTGCAAAGGTATTTTTATGTGTGTAGACAGGACGAAAACTGAAAACAAAACAATCAGGGAGCATTTAGATTTCTTAAAGTGTCACCTTAGACTGGAGCTCTCTAAGAGTGAGCTTTGAAGATTGAGGTTTACCTTCTTTTCCATCCTCCTCACTGTGCATAGTACCAAGATAATCTTGACTGTCACCCAGTCTTATTTGTCACAGTTACTGTTGTTTTAAAATGTTCCATTATTCCTCAGCCACAGACTGTAGATATTTGATTTTTTTTGGTGCAGTCAATTCCCGCCTTATCAGGATTAAGACATATCAGCCTAACTTGAATAGCATATCCTCTTGCCTTTCCCTTTTTAAAGAGTGTTTTCAGCTAAGTTTGGTGGTCAAGCTGAAACTGTTCTATACACCCATATCTATACCGCAGTAAGTCTTATAAAATGGCTTTGGCAACATTTTTTTATAAGGATAACTTGGTTGTCTATGTATAAAGGTAACCAATGGATGTAAAACAAGTGTGTACCAACACTGGATTTGTTTTCTCCACTGAATAAATGCAATCGAATGTAATAGGAAAGAAATAGCCTCTATTGCAACCTCAGTGGAGAAATTCAGGTGTATTTGCAGTAAATTGAAAGGAAAATATGCATGCAGATTCTCAAAAAGTAAGAAAAAAAGATAAGAAAATATATATATATATATATATATATATATATATATATATATATATATATATATATATATATATATATATATATATATATATAACACTGTACTGCAATATATATACCATACTCAGATTCAAAGAAAAGCTAAACTGAGTAGGATGATTTTAAATTGGGATGAATACATTTGGGATGAATACAAAAAAGAAAGTTGTGGGTCCAATTCCAGCATCCCCTTAACATGTGGATTTGCCCCCTGCGCAAGACATCAGGGCAAATCTAATCCCACGTTTCCTACATGTTGCACACATTCATTAACTGTACTGATGTATAAAGGTGTGCGCGTCAGTGAATGTGATTGGGTGACTGTGGCTATACTGTGAAGCGCTTTCAATGGTCAGTATGACAAGAAAAGCGGCACATAAATTCAGTGCATTTATATAACTCAGCTGTGTTGAAGCAGAGACACATATAAACGTTGCAGGACACCAGACCTCGAGGACTGGAGTTGACTATCCCTGGTCTGGAGTCTAACAGCTGTTGGGAAGAATGACCTGCAATAACGCCCCATTGTGCACCTAGAATACAGCAGCACAGTATGGCTCTAAAGGAGCTCTCTGACTCTGCAACAGCTTCATGCATGGATGGGAGACTATCCTGCAGTGATGTTATTTTTGCCAGAGTACATCTGTCTCTCACCACCTCTACTGGATCAAAGGTGCATCTGAGGACCAAGCTGACCTTCTTGATGAGCTTATCTAACTGCTTCTTTTGGATAAGCCGCTGCTCTAAGAAACTACAGAATAGAAGCTAGCTCTGATGCCAATCTGAAGACCAAAAAGGTCCCCTGGCGTTTTCCCGTATTAATTACCGTCTGCTCTTACCCTTCCTGTAAAGAAAATTAGTGCTAACGCCACAGCCCAGTTTTTGTTCAAGTGAACATCAAGTTACAATGAGGAGGTGGTTTTTTTAAATGAATTTCTCCATTGTGAGATCAATAAAGCCTATCTTATCTTATTTCTAAGTCCAGTTTTTCAATGTCTGTTCCATGGATGTTCACCAGTGTAAGAGCTCCAAGATGCTTTCAGGTTAACTAGTCCACAAAATCCTGTCTTAACCTTTGATGCCAGAGCCGTCAGAGAACTTTTACAGATGGGTGTCTGTGGAGATGATGGAGAAGTGTACAGTGCAGAGGAGGAACAAGAACGGTGCCAGCTCAGTTTCCTGCTAAACAAATAAAATGTCAGACTTCCTTTTTTTCTGTCTGGGAATGAATAACCTATTTATATCAAAGCTTTTTAAAAATCTTTTCCAGGGGTGTCAGGTTTGCATTGACTTGCATAATGCTTCCTGTGGTCTACTGAGCTGCACGTAGACCATGTGTATTGACCTCAATAGCCCATAGATGGAGCGTCAGTATCTTATGGACTGCAATACAATATACAGACTGACTGTGAAGTGTTAAAACTGCAGACCACTTTCTGAAAACTTAAATAAGATTTGACCAGTAACAATTTTTCACAGTCAAGTTATTTACTTCTAAACCTCCATGAGATGTTAAAGGGCAGATCGGAGAATGAGGAGGTGGTGAAAAACAATGCATTGGCTGTGAAATCTGCATGATGAAGAAAATGAGAGAACAAAAGTTTCATTTTACTCAGTGATGACCCAGTTCACCTCAGTCAGCCCTACATTTCTGCATTTTGTAATTGGGTGTTTTAAACAAGCCGAGCGATAAGGGCTGTCTCAGACAAATTGCATTCTTTACCCTCTCTAACCCCACATTGGACGTGCCAATTCACCGGAAAGAAAGTTGAATATTTTTTCGTTCTTCCCCCCACATATGCAGGTTTTGATATATTTCTTGAAAACACAAGCCTAGAACTTCAATTAATAAACTGTTGTATATGTATATGAATAATTTCCTTTTCTTAGGGGTGTAGTCAGGCTATACATTTTTAATTAAAGCTATAAAGGAAACATTTTCTTTGCTGAAGTTATTGTTTAACTTTTAATTGCATCTTTGGTAATTTTATGGGGTGCTTTTTTTCAGCCATGTTAAAAAGATCAATTATAATTTTTCAGGTTTAATGCTACAAAACAGCTTTCAGGAGAGTGTAAATGTGGGCCACGGTACATTTTTCAAATACTTTATGCTCCAAACTGAAAGCCAAAAACTGAGAGTAATGCTGGTTTTTATTGTAGCAGATCTTAAATGGAAAGCTAAGTACTTGGATGAATATTTTGTTTATTTTTTATTTTTATTATTAAACCCAAAGGTAAGTTGAGAATAATTTGTCATTTACAATGACAACCTGGCCAAGACTAAAGCATACAAGGCAGAAAGAAATTAGGAACAAAAGAATATGATTCATGGAAATAAAAAAAATTGTGACGTAAACTGTAGGCATACAGACAATGGCATATTTTAAAATTGACAAATGGTAAGTGCAGTCAAAAGTACATGACCACTGCACTTGCATTGAGGACAATGGAATAAGTGTACTGAGTTTTAGGGTCTGTTGTAGATGATTCCAGTCAACTGTTGAAGAAAACTGGAAAGAAGCGCGACCAATTGGAGTATGCACTGTGGCGACAAGGTGAGCGATAAGGCTGCTAGACCATAGTTAGCAACAGCTCTGAAAGTTGGGAAGTGACTATAGATATAACTGGGTTTATCAATGAGAGTTTTATACGTGGTAAATGGCCTGCGCTTGTGTAGCACTTTATCAAGCCCAACGACCCCAAAGCGCTTTACACTATAGTCATTCAATTCAATTCAATTCAATTTTATTTATATAGCGCCAATTCATGAAACATGTCATCTCGAGGCACTTTACAAAGTCAAAATCAGTCAGATTATACAGATTGGTCAAAGATTTCCTATATAAGGGAACCAGTTGATTGCTTCAAAGTCCCGACAAGCAGCATTCACTCCTGGGGAACCGTAGAGCCACAGGGAGAGTCGTCTGCATTGTCCATGGCTTTGCAGCAATCCCTCATACTGAGCAAGCATGAAGCGACAGTGGAAAGAAAAACCACCCATTAGCGGGAAGGTAAAAACCTCCAGCAGAACCGGGCTCAGTATGAACGGTCATCTGCCTCGACCGACTGGGGGTTACTGGAGACAGAGCAGAGACACAACAAGACAGACAAAAAAAGCACAGCCATGTGTGTATGAATTCAGCCATTCATACACACAGCTGGCCTGGGGCAGACTGACAGAACCAGGGCTGCCGATCGTCTGGCTTCGCCTGCTGCTGTCCAGCCATCGGAAGCAGGCGAAGCAAGTTGAGTGACTTTCCCCCGGACACAACAAATTAGATGGACAGAGTGGGGCTTAGAACCGGCAACCCACTGGTTACAGGACAAGCTCCTGTGCCCCTGGGCCACTATCACCCTGACCAGGAACAAATACCAGTGGATTTGCTGAAAAGGGGGTCTGCGATCCTTTTGGTGGGCACTTCACTGAAGATAAAGTGTACGCCTAAGATGCACAACAATACCAGTTTACACTTTTAACTGCTTGAGAAAAACTGTAGTCTGTAACATTTTAACATGCATGGCTCTACAACTGCACGGATCGTAGCTCTTCTCTTCAGTGTTTCTGTCGGCTTCTCGTGGTGCAGCTCTCTGCTGCCTTATGGAGAACCGGACGTTTGAGTATCATCTGTAAACTTTCACCCACATGGCATTTACTGTGTAAACTATGGAATATTATCACCCTCTTTTGTTATATTACCCGTGGAAGAATTTCTTTCTGTTAAATGGGTTAATTTTCCTGAGGGAAATTGAGTGTATTGTTATTGCGGTGGTTACAGATTTACTAGAGGGATATTCCATTGTCGGACTTCCCATGAAAGCGTCCAGCATCCAGACGCACTTCAAACACTTTTTAATACATGCTGCTTTGTTTACATGACTGCAGTACAATGTAGCCAAAGTATATGAACACAAATGTATAATAAAATGTAAAATATTCTAAAACATGACACTTCCTGCCTGACAAGTGGATCACAGCCAGGAGCAGGGTGGATCAGGTGCGCACCCGCAAAGGAACCTGCTTGAGTGTCTCTTTGATTATCTTTCCCTGCAGCTTATTTCTCTGAGACAAACAATATTAAATCCAATAAAACATGTTTGTTCGTATGGCCACGGTTACAGCAGAGGTGTGTCTTGTTTACCTTTTTGTCCCCTTAAAACTCCCCCCATGAAAGTGTCAGTTTCACATGTTTGCCGTTTGTCCTACATATCTGCCAATTCTAAAAATGACTACATCAATAAAAGTAAGCTTTTGACGATATAGCTGCAAAAAGCTTGCTTAGATTTACAACCATTCTTTGAGCTAACTCTACAGTGATTGATTGGGTTTTTTTTTTCATCTGAGGGTGCGTTTGATTTGATTTTAATTCAGAAAGGTCATATTTGAAACATTATAGCGCATGTAGACTTGTGGACAGTACAAAATGTTTAGATTTTGTACTATTTTCTTGTTGTTTCAGGCCAGAGCGGCCGGTGGTCTGTCACGTTGCTGCGTGAGTGCACAGCCACCCTCGCGGGGGCAGCTGCACAGTACACGAGAGCTAACCTTATGCGCTTCTACTTTTTCTCCTGAAGTCAAAGTTTGTTATGGTCAAGTGAAGCAAAAAGAGGAAAACTATGTCTGAGTAGGCCAAAAAGAGAAAGCAAGACAGGCGTCATTGCAGAGGACAACAAGAGTGGGTCTTAAAAAAGGATTTGCTTGTTGATGTTCGATTAAAGAACAAGCAGGATGCAAGAACCATTCTCTTTTTAAATTGGTTTGTATCAGACTGGTAAATTATTTTTGCTTGTTGTGTACAGAATATGTCCAAGTGCATATTTCTCAGTTTTCTTGGAACTAAATGCTAAGCTATCAGACTAGACAACATGTTGATATGGCAGCAAAACAGATATGACTCCTACCTGATCAGAAATACAGCTTAAGCGAAAATTCAGACTGAAGAAACTCTATTGCCTACCTCCATCAATCAGGGACTCATCCGCCTCCGACACAAGCCAATCAGTTTTGAACTGCTCCTCCTCAAAGCCAATCAGCATCCTGGGTTCATCTTAAAAGAACTCCACATCCTCATCTCAGCCTTCTGCTCAGCGAGCAAGCGGTGGCATGCCGCGTCTGGTTTGGATTCTGATGACTGGATTCAACCCACCTCCATCCCCTTCTCCACCATCGTACCAAGCTCCGCCTAGCTTTCCTATGGTGCTGCTTCAACCTCGTCCCTATCAGAGTGTAATTCCTCCCAGACTCTTACGGATTTCCCAGTCACTCCTTAAAACGGTCCGGCAGAAGACCGCCATGTTGAGCCTGGTTCTGCCAGAGGTTTCTTCCCAAAGGGGAGTTTTTTCCTCTCCACAGTCGCTTCATGCTTGCTCATCATGGACAGTTCATGCAAACCTGTGTTTATCAAGTTGGACATCAAGCTCAAACAGATCATCATATGGACTGAACAAACTTTGTTTATCTCCACTCCACCACCAGTTTCAGACCCGGGGGGAAATATCCCTATTCTCATACGCCTGCTTATGCATATTGAAGTATAATTCAGCGTGAATTTTTCCTGCCGAGGTCTGAGCGCCAAACTCTTAAAATATTGTATCAATAAAATTCTTCTAATTGCCTTTTCTTTCTGTGTGAGTTTTTCAGATTGAAATATTTTTGGTTACCTGATGTAGGATATAATCTAGAGGGGGAATGTGGCCTTGTCTTTACAATTAACTTCCCAACTTCTCAACATACGAGTCCAAAGTGGTCTGCTGTCAGATTCCAAAACACGGAGGGAGACTGTTTAATTTTACAACAGTGCAGTGTTGCCAGTGGACTTCAGGGCCACAGGTCTAGCAACCCCAGTGGCTAAGAGTTACACTGTATAATAATAATAACAATAATAATAATAATAATAATAATAATACTACAGTTTACCCTTTTCATTTGTAATCTCAAATTCCTACAAGATAAAAATAAATAAATAAATAAAAATTGAAATACTACCAGTTGGAGATGCTTGTTTAAAAAGGAAAGTTTTTAAGGCATGTTTTAAAGCAGTTAATGCCTCTGGAGCTCTCAGGAGGCGAGGGACAGCTGCGAAGAGGACCCGGTCACCTATTGTCCATAATGAAGTGGGTGGTGGATGGAGGAGGTTGGCGTAATGTGAATGAATGGAACAGATGGATAAGTAGAATGTGGGGAGATCCTTTGAGTATTCTGAAGAATTGCCATGAATACACAGGTGTGAGATGAGAACAGTTAATCCTTTACCATTTTATATACATTTAGTCTTGTTGCTCTCTGCTTGTGGAAATGTTTGTGTGGAGATAAAATGTGCACATTTGACCCTTGGGGAGAGGAGGTGGCTCATGACTGCTTCATCCACAAAGGGGATCATGTGCTAGCTAGAACCAGTTTGATTGATTATGATTAGAAGACAGTGGAAAGGAAGCCCAGATAAGGAGTTGACTGTCTCTTATCTCAAACGCATCCTGCTCACATGAAATAAAAAGGCCTGCAAGGAGACATACCGATGGAGTTGAGCAGAGATACCTTGGAGAGACACCTTGGTATTCTGTTAGATTTCTAACGGCTCTTTCTCTCCCCCTTTTGCAAAAGCCTCAAAACTTACACTGTCTGTCTGGTCTTTCGCTTTAAGGTTAGGGGATTAAAATAAACCTATCAAATTGTGTCATGTATTCTGTAGGTAATCGGGAGCAAGTGAAGTTTATGGAAAATTGAAGTGTGTTCCAATCTGCAAACTTTCATGAAGACTCTTTCTGCACAGTTCTGGATGCATTTCAGCTTCTCAATGTTCTTTGCAGGAATCTCCATGAACAGGCATTACAGAAAATGAGAGTGGAGGAGACAAATGCATGGACCCCTTTTTCAGCTTTAGAGAGGTTGAGAAAAGGATGAAGTTCGGCTATATCCTTAAGGTGGAAGAAACAAGTTAGATAAAATGAGGTGTTGATTACCAAATGAGAAATGAAGGTCCAGTCTCACACCAAAGTGAGTTGCTGTAGTAAAGATTGGGATGTCTTCACGGGAAAAGCAAATTATAGTTATATAAGATGACTGGACCAGATCAGGAGTGCCAACCAATGTGGCCTCTGTTTTGATGATGTTTATCTGGAGAAAGGTTGACACAGCCATGTGTTTATTTCCTCCTGGTAGATGATGAGGGTGGTGAATGAGGGTGAAAATCCTGGTTAGGATTCTGAAAAAGAAGGGATCTGTCTTTAAATAAAGTTGTGTGTCCTCAACATAGCATGCAGAGGAAGCATGTTTAAAATGAAGAGAAGAGGCCCAAGGACATAACCTTGTGGGACGCCACATGTTATGAGAATGTAAGGGTTCCCTTGCATATTGTTTCATCCTGCACAGTGTTGTAAAAAGTACATCCCACTTGATGGGCACATGAATGATACAACAGGTTGACCTCATTAAACACAAGATCCAAACCCTTTCAAGGTCAATGCATATATCATGCATTTAGTCGTGATCATGATCCCAAATTGTTTTGACTGACTGGTGGATGCTCTGGAAGCTGCCTGAAACATATTTTTTTGCTTTCACTGCTCATAGATTTGAGTAATATTTCAAGGATTTTTGAATGTGTAGTCTGTCTTTCTCTTGCAAAGCTTAGTTTACTTTTGGTTCCATGGGATGGAACAAATAAAAGTTAACGTTAAGTTACATGTGAAAAATGTTAGTTATATTTTAATAACTAAACAGACCTAAAGCCATAGATATGCCCTACAGGTTTTCCTACTCCATATGGACGTATTGACGTACGCATCACTACTCTGATTCTATGTACCAGTTTACGTTCAAATCAGATTATTCCTTCTGGGTGCTTACCTCTTTAGCCAGGGATTGTATTATTACACAATGTATCTGTGATATAACCTTTACGTAACATTACTATGATACAAAGTGTGTCAGCTTATGTGATTTTTTTCTGTTGGTTCCAGCATAACTTAAGCAGAAGTATCTGATTGGTAAACATTAGAGCTTCCTTTAAAATGTCCCTGTTACCCAGGGTAAAGCAGGTTGTCGCAGAAAAAGCTATTCAGTTATGCAACAGCTTAATGCATATGGGTTGGGAGTAATTGTCTAATAGCAGTGTTATTTTTGCTAGACTCGTTCTGTCTCCCACCACCTACATTACTCTAGAAGGCATCCTAAGACAAAGCTGGCCTTCCTGGTGAGCTAATCAAACCACTTCCTCTTAGCTGTAAATACGCTGCTACTCAAACATACTACACCACAGAACATGGCTGATGACACCACAGAGTCAAAAAGGTCTTCGGGATTGCCATTTGCACTCCAGAAGACTGAAGTCTCCTAAGCATGTAGAGTCTGCTCCGAACCTTCCCGTAAGGAGACAGTGTTGTGACTTCAGTCTAGTTTGTTGTTCATTTGAACACCCAGGTCCTTATAAGAGTCCACTATCTCATTTTCAGTTCCTTGGATGTTAACCGGCAACGGTTTGTTGGCACCTGCGGGAATCCGCCTGCCTGTCAAATGTAAAGGCGCCAGATGAGTTCTACTGATCAAATGTTTCATGGCTGTGAGTGAAATAGAAATGTTTGATTGAACCAAAAAACATATTGGAAGACTATTGTTAAACATTTTGCGGATTCTATCTCGAAATGATTGGAAAGTGAACTTGTGTGTAAGTCATTTGGCTCCCTCATTTGACATTTTGTGTCACGCTACGTCAATGGAGTTGTGCGATTATGGCTTGTGTAATATTACTATGTTTCAACATGAGTTAAAAAGTGTTTTAGATTTGGGCTGTTTTTTTTTTTTTTGTTGGGCTGTAGACTATCAGTCAGATCTGGCAACACTGAGTGTAGTGCTGTGTCCATTCAATTAACTCAAAAGTCAAGCAGAAACATAAGCACTGTGATAAACATTAGCACGGATGTCAGGTTGAACACTGATTGAAGTAAACATTCATTCTAGAAGAGGTAATTACACAGCTATGCAGCACAAGTATCAGAACAAAGCAGTGTTACTATTTTGCCTGCAAATTAACAAAGTTTATTCCATTTGAGTTTCACTGCTCAGTTAAGCTCCTTGTGCTTCCTAGCTGCCATAGCTAACTCTCCTAGAATGAAAGTTTACTCCAGTGTTGACTTTAATGCTTATGTTTCCAACATAAATTAATGGCTGATTGATCTTATTTGTTCTGTTGTCACTTGTATGCATTTGGAAATAGGTCAGAGTATCCATGCCGCACTAGCAGCGATAGCCATCTCTGAATATCAAGCAGGCTACACTATTAATATGACTCAGTGACCTGCCACTCTCTATCCGTAGTTGGCTAGCATTTTGCCTTCTCTCATTGCCTTGATTGGTTGAACCTTATGACTGACAAACCGAGATAGGAATAACAGAAAGTTGGCCATGCTGAGGTAAAAAAACATACCAACTGTCAGCCCAGGGTGGGCACGGCTTACTCCTTGGGCAGGCACGGCCCCCAGTGCCCGGCCATCCTGCCAGAGCTGGACAGGACATCGCTGTTTGTTGTGTTTGGGGCTGAATTCCTGCAGAAGAAGGGTGCCCAATACCCGCCAGACTGACTTACGCTGTATATATGGCATATCAATCTGGTAAGGAGCTGGTAGAGTCCGATTTCAAAGGCAAAACTAACAGGGTCAGCATCAACAGGTTAGAACCAATCAGATAATTACGGAAGCAACACACTCTGTTTTTGTAATTTGTAGTCCACAACACACGTCATGCCATCAAGGAAAAACTCCAGTGAGTGATTTTTGCTGCTTTTGTCTAAAAGATCTGGGGATACATGGTGTACTCACACGCACGTTCCTATTTTTTCAAGGCACCAAGAAACAAAAATCTCTGTGTGTATCTTGACTGTTATGGTCATAGAAAAGCACTGCTGCATTATGGGTCATTCTGGCACAGAGAGTGAAGCATCGTAAAGTCCCGCCTCCCGCAGTGTGATTGGTCCGGTCTTCTTTAGACCGGAGCGTATGGAGCCTTACCAGACTTACTTATGCCCCGTGTAAGTCAGTCTGACTGGCCAGGCTAAGACATCCCAGCATGCACACCTTCAGAGGTCAAGTGGGCATACTCAGTCAAGGGCTGGCAGCAAAGACAGAACACTATTGTTTTATGGTTCTAATGTTATTCCTAAGTAGGGTATATGACACATTCATAGCAAATATAAATTTGGAAAGCTAAATATCCATTTGTTGTCTATATGCGCTTCATCTGTGCAGGATTATGGGATGCTGGTGCTGATCTCAAGCAGCCATTGGGTTAGAAGCAGGGTGTACTCTGGATAGGTTACCAGTCTCTCATGTCCATGCTACAGTGAGTAGATAACATAAACAGGCCTAGCTCATATCCAGTGGCATACGGTCCAATTCATCCAATTCCGAACATTCATGTTAAAGCATATTTAACTGTTGTGCTCAAAGCCCTCCATTTTTGTTTCGAGCTTTCTGGTGTAAGTCATTCACTGTATCTGAGCTCTGTGGCATTTAAGTAAAACAAACCAGCTCTGAGTTTCATCCTGAAGTCTCTCTGGCCAATCTTGGTGTCTTCATGACCAGAAAAACAAGGATTTTAGTTCTTTTAGTTGAGTCAGATTTCTAACTATGACAAAACTCCAAAATGCCGCTTGACCCACTTTTTTCGGTCAAATGTGTCTGTATGTCCTTACCTGGTTTTAAGTTAACTGTGAAATTTGAAACTGTGTTGCTGTTTGTTTGGCAAGCTTCAATAACCACCAACAAAATGGGAACCTAAAGGTGTTGCTTGGGTACATTTATTATATTAGTCACAAACATTCTTGTTATTTTAAAGTTGAGAGAGCTGAATCCTCTGAGTCCTTTATCTAACACCTCCACCTTCCAGTCTCACACCTCTTAATGGCTAGAAGCTATCTCATCTTGACAGAATGCTGTAGTACATTTGCAATATTCTGTTTATGTCACTATCAAGCCGTTTTATCAGTTAGATCTCACTTTATGTTCCTTTGGACCATTATGGGTTCTTTTATTACGTGTTTACAATTTTGTGATGCCACTGTGAGGCAACACTTTTAAAAGATATTCTTGGAGACTTGATGTTACTTTTGAATGTTTTCTTAGAGATAATCATTAATGTGACACAGCAGGTTTCCTGTTGATGAAACAAGGTATGGATTATAACTTGTCATTTAAGAAGCAAATTTCCTGTCTGCCTTTTTTAAATTTGCAAAGCTTGTTTTATTAATTATCAACCAATACTTTAAAACTCATTCTTTAGACTTAAACATTGTTGCATAAGACATACAGTCTTGTGAAAAAAGAAAGGGCAACCTCTTTCGGTTCTTTCATGATTTTGAGGGCAAAGGAAATGCAAAATGTAAGGTCTGTGAAAGAAAAGAAGTACACACAATGATATAATAGATAGCAAAACCACCTTAAATGAGATATATAGTGCAAATCCTACTTTTTTAGCCCTTTTGCTGTGTACTTGAAGTTTCTAGGAGTGCTGAAAATGTGAATGTTTTCTGTGCAGGTGCATAGATTTCGTTATACTCCTTTTGGGTCATATATTTTTTAAACTATTCAGTTTTCTATTGTGTTTTTTAAACTAACACGTCACAGTATTTGCCGCAGAACTGCTAAATAAGGTCATGGTCAAGCTGAAAATGCCAAAGATACAAGTGAATTAATCAAAATGGTTGGTTGTTCACTACAGCCTACATCAAAAATGGCTGAACGGTGTAGAGTGGGACGCTCTGGGACCTGGAGGGAGGCGAGGTGGGAAGTGCCTCCTTTAGATTTAAAGAGAGCGCATCAAAATGAGTTGCTGTTTAGATGCGCCTCAGAACAGGGGTAAAATGAAGGAATGTGGGGGTAAATTAACGAGGGATTCAGACCAAAGCCTTGCAAGTCCACTTTACTATATACTATACTATATACTTTACTATAGACCAAAACTGAATGATTTCAATGTGAAAAGAAAAACTGAAAAGCCTGATATGCCCCTTTAAGCTGGATTTAGAGTAGTTGTGTGAATTTTGGCCAACTGTCCTTCCTATATTTACTAACTTTATTTAGGCTTACAGAGATTTGTGTCTGCAAAGATCTCTTAATCTCAACCCCAGAAGTTGAATCAAATTTAGGTCTCGTCTTTAACTGGGATGTTGCTAGAACTTGATTTTCTTTTTCTGCCCATGTGTTTAGGTCTACTTCTGTGGCCTATTGATGATGCAGTTTGGGCCAAGCTTCAATTTCTAGACACATAATTTCACATAGTATTTTGGTATGGAGAGGAGTTCATAGTGAACTCAAAAACTAAAGGCTTCTCAGTTCCTGTGGGTACAGAAAAAGCCCTAATCATCATCCTTCCCCCACCGTACTTGATAGTTTGTATAAGGTCTTTGTGCTGACAATGCTGTGTCTGGCTTTATAGCCACACATGTCTAATATGGTGATATATGTCCAAAGGGACATTGCTCCAGAAGTCCTCTCATTCAGATTGAAATAGTGACACTAATTTGTGTTTAAAAAAAGAGTTTTTTTTTCTTCAACCATTCACTTCTTTTGTTGTTTCTGGCTAAGTTGGCATGATTATTAACAGTAAACATTTGAACTGTAGTGTTTAGAGTAAACCTCTTGGATCTTATGCAATTTCTCTGAACATTGCACGATCTGAATTTTTTAGTAAATCATCTTAGATATTCACTCCTGTAAATATTCTAACACTTATTTTCTACTTGGAAATATCTCTATAACCGTTTCCAGATTGGTGAGCTGCAACAATTTATCAATTGAGGTTGTTGCTGCTGTCTAACTGTCTTTGTGTGAAGACACACTCATATACTTCAGACTAGCACATGCTTTTAAACAGGTGGTTACACTTGCTGATATTTAGTTAATTAAGGGTGCTAAATTAGTATCCCTAACTGCTTTGTGTCTTTAATCTTGTAGGGAAATGCATTTGAGAACAGATTATATAATGTGGTGAAGTCCAGGTCAATTATTATTTTTATGTCATGAAATGTGAAACTGTGGAGCTGATCAAAGATGTTTGTTCATTTCACCATGACTGTACCCTTCTAAAAATTCACATCACATGAGTACAACCTTGTGTAACCTGAAAATGTAACTACAGACCATTGAAAGCCTGGATTTAAAATAGCCCCTGATGCTAATGACAACAGATGCCTGTTATTGACTCATCGCCCTTCAATGCTCAACCCATTTTAGAGTCCTGACAGAAGGTCAGATAATCATGCTCACGGAATTGATTGGAGTTCGGTGCAATTGCTTTGTAGTACAGAAACTCAAGGGTTGGAATTCCCACACATAAAGGGAGTAAATAGTCACACCTGTTTCTGATTGTTGCAAAAGTAAATATTTCTTTCTTTTTTTCCTATGAGCATTATCCTTGAATCAACACTAAAACTAGTATTTTTCTGTCTTGCAGCAATTGTGGTTCTCTTTGTTACACTGAAGCGCAGCAAGAAGGAGCCCCTCATCATCGCTGAGGAAGACATCAGAGAAAACGTGGTGACCTACGACGACGAGGGTGGAGGAGAGGAGGACACTGAGGCCTTTGACATCATTGCCCTGCGAAACCCAGCCGCAGCCGAGGAGCTCAAGTTCCGGCGGGACATTCGTCCAGACGCGAGGAATCATTGCGGTATGCCCCACGTCCGCAGGAGCCCGTCGGTAGAGCTGGACGAGGTGGACGTGCATGAATTCATCAAACAGAGACTAGTGGAGGCCGACTTGGACACCAGTGTGCCCCCCTATGACTCCCTCCAGACCTATGCTTACGAGGGGCAGGGCTCATCTACAGGGTCCATTAGTCCGTTGGACTCTGCCGGCGCGCAGTCGGAGCAGGAATATACCTATCTGGAAGACTGGGGCCCCGAGTTCCAGAAACTAGCAGAACTCTATGAAGAGGCAGAGTCGGATGTGACCACTTAGTCTGTGATTTCACTCCTGTTCAAACCAAATCTGTCCCAAACCCCATTCTTTTTTTTTCAGATTTTCAATGAATAACACGGACAGAGACGGTCTCAGTGGTCCTCGACTTTTATTGTTGAACTAAAACGACTGCTCTATTTTTGGTTTTTGGTTTTTGTTATGTTGTTCGTTTTTTTCATTTTGTCACATTGGATCATGGGTTATTCGTCTGGAATTGTCAGATTTTAAAATTGAGAGAGGATAAAATATGAGGAAAAAGGAAAATGATATTTTCCTTGGTGTATATTTTTTATTGCTCAATAAAGTCCTGAAATCCATTTGAGTGGATATGTGAAATATTTGTACAATTTGTCTTATTTCTCTAGGGAGACGTGTTAAGGTCAGCAGGGAGCATAAAGGTAAAAAAGCAACATTAAAAAAGTTCATGATTCATAGCATGGAGGTTAAACCTTTACTTCAGGCTTTTTTACTTATTATTTATTTTAACCATTTTTCCCCAGAGTGAGATTTTAATACAAGATACAACTTTAAGGATTTTTATAATGAGAATTTTAAATGAAAAATTACACAAGTTGTCTTTAATACGCACAGGGCCAACATTATACTATGTACAGGCTCAAATGTATTCATACACCCCCACTGCAGTAATATTTACAGAAATTACACATGCTGTCAGCAAGCTTCCATCAGATAAACCCAATGTTAAAACTTAATGTACAAATGTTCAACAAAGTCATGGTCTGGACTAAAAAGCTAATTCTACACTTATCCATTCTGAATCTCACTTTGATGTAGCTGCTGTTATTGTCTTGTTTAACCATTTTGCTGGTGTTTTAAGGCGAGGATGAAAAATTTGGAAGTGGTCAATTTTCGTATTCCATCCAATTTGCGCAGTGCTCCAGTACTTCTGGCAACTAAACAGCCCCACACCATGATGCTGCAGCCTGTTCAAGTGAATTATATTTTATTATTTTTGACATTCACAAAAAAGTTCATCTCAAGGCACATAAGTTCAGTCCAATCATAGATTCCAAGTCAGCTACATCCTTTTTCTGCATGGTGTTGTTGACCTCGCGGCAAAGACTCACCTTGACTCCTACAAAAAATATTCAGGTCTTTTTGGCCAAAAATAAAGCTCAATTCTCGTCTCCCCAGAAACCTTTTTTTTTTTTCCCAGAAGGCCTTTAACTTCATGGAAAAAGACCTTTAGATCCTCAAGCAGGGGGTTCTGAAAAGAGGTTCTGAAATGGACCAAATCCCGTTATAAATTAAACAGGAAATCAGCCAATTCTGATAATTCTGTCCACACAAGTGGGCAAACACGTTATCATGGCTTGTTCTGGCTTTGTGAAAAGGACTTGCAAATATAAATGTACAGCCAACAAAGGAGTATACAATCTATCAACATTAAAATCTGTATTTTTCATATCAACCCTGTTTCTAAAAGTTAATAAAGTAAACTAAGAAAAGTAAAGTAAGTACCTTTTTGGGCTGGATTGGGGGGATACATCAGTGAAGTTCAGGTAAGAGGAACTGCAGAGGACATTTTAGGTGGCAATTGCTTATTTCCAAGTTGTTTTTTTCACTCCTGAGATTTTGAGCAGTAGCATATAATATCATCCAAGAGCGCATCTTGTTGTACAACATTTGTCCAGTTTTACATTCTGCTTATGTTCTGTGTAAAAGGAATGTTGCATGCTGTGGATGAATTTTTATTTGTGTGGATTCATTTTATCATACAACCCTGACCCATTGATATATTAAGCGACCCGCATTATATATATATATATATATATATATATATATATATATATATATATATATATATATGTATATATATATATATATATATATATATATATATATATATATATGTGTGATTCCAGTTATCATTCTGAATTGCATTGAAAAGAAATCACTATAAAGTATTCATCTATTTGTAAAGTCCATTACATATAATTTCCCGTTTTAGTTCTATTTTCTGTTTTTTTACTACATTACTTACCAGGAGTCTCTTAGTAGCAGGGGATTATAACCACACAGTCTACAGGAATAAGTGACATTGTCTGTATGACCTAATCTGTGCAGATTTTCTGGCACACAGAAAGAAAGTTAAAGTTCACATAAGAATAAAAGTGATTATACATTTTAGTGGGGAAATTAAAGACTAGACAGAATGTGCAACAGCTTTATTCCTCAGGCAGTAGGGCTGTTAAATTCCCAGGAAGGATCATTTTGTTCATTTTTTCTTTTTTTTTTCTTTTTATTAACCAGTCCCCAAAGAAGACATTTTACACAAGCTAAATAGAGAAAAGTTATTTTGCAATATGTTTTTTTTTTTTCTAGATTTTGGCAAGGTCTTGACAGGCTCCCAGAAGAATGAGGTTGGATTTTTCAATTTCTTTTTTTCTGTACGAGGAAGACAAGGAACTCTGGAGCCTCTGGTTCTTCAGGGAACATCCCATGTTTTCCTTAATCTGCTAAAAAATAAGGGAGAAAAGTTTTACTCTCTGTGGTGTTATTTGTCAGGAGGAGTTAAGCTAGTCTGTTCGAGCCAGAAAAGCAAAGTTTGGTTTTTACTGTGTGCTCTGTAGACTTTCTTGAGAGTGACCATTTCACATTATAGCAGCGCTTTTCAGTTTCCCAGTGGCTGTCAAATGTATGAAACAAAGTTTTAGAGCTAAAAGGAATTTTATATTATCTTCACCCACTGTCACCATGTTTTTTTTATTATGCGCTAATATAGTTTGATATAGTTGTTTCTTTTTTTAAAATTCTTCTGATAATCCTGAGAAAGGATGATGAATATTTAAGGCCCCCCCTATCAGGCTGGTAATTATTACTGTGATAGTCCTCTATTTCAGTCTTTGCCTTTTTGTTCATTTTTTCCCCCCTTGAACTCACAGAGCGAATGTTGGACTGAAATAGGGAGACAGGCTGAGAAATCTCGCCAGCATTTGTTTTGGGCCTGAGGCTGGCCCACGGCTAAGGTCATATAAGTTAGCCAACGGCAACCGTGGAAGATCCCAAAACTCACAATTAGCGGTTGCGTCTTTATTTAGTTTTCTGTCGTACTTAACTGCAACACTGGAAGTTTAAACTGCGTTTGACCTGAAGCCAAAACAACACAATTATCAGGTTAACACATTAGCTAATGTTTGTCATTCTTTGTTCTTCTGCTTTCCCCCTCTTGTTCACACCGTCACTCTCTCCCCGGTGTGGTTGCCGAGGGTAGCGAAGTCTGCCACAGTGCGGCTTAATGATGTCATCCAAGTCAAGATTTCTTTCTTTAGGCAACAGATGTACCTGTACATGCCTCGGAGAGCTGTGCTTGTAAACAAACCAGAACTGGAAGTACTTTTGATACCTCTGGAAGATGGAAATGGTGCTGCTGCCTCAATGGTGCAACAGAATGAACCAAACAGGAAGTTGTTATTGCTGTCTATCAGTCTGTGTGGCAGAAGATCATTTACTTCAGCTAGCTGATAAAGATTCTCAGTCATCTTAAGTCATGACCATTCCAAAAAAAGTGAAAAAAAAACAAAACAACTGGACTTTTTTCCGAAGTCTGAAGACGTTTTGCTTCCCATCCAGAAGGGGGGGGGGGGGTGCAGGAAGCCATTTATGTTAAGAGAGAAAAAACAACCTTAAACAGAGGAGGAGGACTCAGGTTTCAACTTTCAATAATTTACAACACAGCAATAGGTTTGATTCCTTCCAATAGCGTTCCGCGAGCGAGCTATTTTTAAAACGTGACGTCATATCATGTGGTATGAGGTAGGACATACATGCGTTGTCCTCGACTCTTTCGCTGTAGTTACCCTTGGTTTTACTCGGTAAAACGACTGCTTTTTCCAAGTCTAAGACGTCTCCTAACCATGGTTTTTAAACATTGCTGTTATGGAACGTGCAACAGCGACTCGAGGTACGCTGATCGGCCGCATATGAAGGATGTTAAAGCCGCAAGCGGCGTCGATGGGCCCTTGCAGCCAAGCGCCGCCCCGGCCTATTGGCCACCGCAGTTGCTGTCACGCATTTTCCCCGCCTGTCCACCAGGCGATTCACACGAACGCGTTCGGCAGCGCTCCCCCATGACTCACAAAAAATCTGGTGCAGATCGTCGATACAGCCGTTGAATAATGATAATGCATTTGGCCACCGAAGCGGACTAAATTGTTCGGCGGGCCGGACAATTTATACCGATTCCTGGACGGTGATTACAAACAGAAAAAAACGGCCGATGACGCCATGAACGCCGAGCAGGAGAAAAACATCGACTTACCTTTCTATCAACTCGGCCCGTTTTCCAGTCTTTCTAAGCCCTCGACACTCAAGCCATCGTTTGAGCTGAACGTTGGTATGTTGTTCCACAGTTCTACCAGTAAACTGGGTGCCTGGGACATCCTCTTGTGAAAGTTTAACAGCTGTAAAGTCGGTCATATCCTTGTATCTGTTGCACGTGTGATGGCTGGTTGCAACGTGCGCTCTCACACTGTTTGTCCTACCTTAGCGGCAAGGGGCGTTGCTCATAAGATGGTGACGTCACGTGCGCGGAACGCTATTTCCACCTCAATACTCACCTCCATGCAGGTGATCACAACATCTGCCCTGTAAGCCAGGCCATCGACGACCCTAACGACTTCCCATTGCTAAGGGGTGGACCAGGTTCGGTTTAATTTGCATGTTATCTTGGAACTCCACACTACTTCAGACATTTTGAATTGAGAAAGCTTTCTGAATGGGAAGCGAAACATCTTCAAACTTCGGAAAAAAGTGCAGTTGTTTTGTTTTTTTGGAATTACTTCAACTAAATAATAAGTAATAGTAATAGTAATAGCACAATCAATGGACTTTATTTGTGATTAAAGGTCTTATTTAATCTGAGAGAAACAAATGTGACCCTTTTATGTATAGCATGTTCTCTATGCAGCTGTGGTATATTTCTTTGCTCAGCTAATGCCGTTGATCAACACCATTTCCTCATCGGATTCTGTTTCGGTCTTTCGTGCACCATTCAACTAATCCATAGGCGAGGAGTGTGTGAGGAGGATAAATGTGAGGAACGACAAAGCTTTTTAAAAGCACAGATCGGTGGGCAGACATTTTTCCATCTATGACAGGCGAAACTAATCTCCTGGCAATTACTTACCTACATGACACTTGCACACTCGCAGCTCTACCCGAGAAACGTAAATCAAATGTTAGTTAATTAAAACAAAGAGGTGTAGAGTTTTCACGAAGCTTAATTGAGCTTCTTCACAAAAAAAAACAAAGAGCGACGAGATATGAACGCCAGACACCATAAGAGGTTTAGGTGGATTAAAGCATTACTTTCTGACTAAAGATAGCTTTTTATAGGGCCACGATCTATCGAAGCTTTCCCCGTATGTTTCTGAGATAAGAAAAGGGTAATGTCTCACATGCCGAATGAGAATATTTGTTGTGGAAACAGCTCCCCGGGTTTTATCTGTTGACAAAAGAAGCGCAATGGATTATTCGAGAGAATAACAGTCCCAGTGCAGGAGCTGATGGTTCCTATGATGTTTTACTGCCTCCTTCACCCCTAACTCCCTCTTATCTCGTGGAATTGCAGTGTGTGGCGTATCAACTGGAGTCTGTTTACAGGGTGCAGGTTTGCATACCAAAACAGTTTTAATTGCAGTTTGCATATCAGGTCAAGGATGAACGTGTGTTTGTGTTTGCATATCTGAGAGGTGCGATGTGTATTTTTGTCTTTATTTTATTTTTTTTTCGTCATGTGTTTATTTTGAAGCGGCTGGTTGCAAGACCCGAGGCCCAGCACATCCATGCAGGGCAAGATGCTTTTTATAGGATTTGACGTCACCGGCTTCGGAGAAGGTTTGTTAAAATCACACCCAACATGAAAGCTTCAGAGCCGGGTTTTGCATATTATAAATGTTCATGACTCTGCAGTACGAGAAGGTGAACTGGAAATAAACGAGATCAAAGGAACGGAAAATTATGTGTGTGATCATTAAAGTTGTTTTACCTGAAAGTTTGAACAGCAGGGGTCTGTATGCCATTTGAACACAAAATGGGTTCTCTCAATAAATATGCCTAATTCTGAGTTGTGTGCCTTTTCGCTGCCATAAATAAATTGCCTTCTTAATTAGAATTTGAATTTTTGATACTTTCCCGCTGCTGGAGCGTGCATATTCCGGCAAAAGGACTGAAAGAACATTAGAGGATTAAAAGAACCATGATTCAGAGCAGCAACATCACTGAGACAGCTGACCTACATAGGCATGAAAAGTTATGCAGGGAGGGGAGTGGAACCAGGCTGCTGCAAGTGACTTGCCTTTTCTTCACTAAGTTAAAGCTGCATCATGTTACTGAAATCTTTTTAGAAATGCTAAATCACATCATGTGAAAATACAATTATTGTTTTTTTTGTTTTTTGTTTTTAAATGCATGCTGAAAGAGAATAGTTACACTGTAGAAATTACCTTTTTTGACACACAAATAGGAACATTTACTGATATTTGTCTTTCTGAATGATTTTAGCATGAATTTCATTTTGGGATGCCTATTCTCACTTAAAAAACTTGGGAGATTGCACAAAATTTGAGATGGAAAACACATTTAATTACAGTATCTAGGTCCTTATAAGGAAGACATCATGTCTCCAACTCAAACTGGGCTGCAAAGGAAATAATGTCTCTGTGACACAGCTAACTGTTAAATTGGGTTTTCTGTGTCCATTTAGGTGAGATGCCACATATTGATGTATGTAAAATCACGGTCAGGGCAAAAAGCATTCAGTTGTCAAAGACCAAAACCTTTTGAGACGTTGCATTTAAGATGATCCCAACTCGAAATAATGTAGCAGAGGAGCACTTTCTCATTCAGGACAGAAATGAAAACCCCTATTTCGTTGAGTGAAAGTGAAAATAACCGGTTGCAGTGATAGCAGTCCAACTACAAATTGTTTTATCTTTATAGCAACGCACGTTTGTTAAGTCTATTTACATCAACTCACGTTTGTTAAGTTTATATACAATTAAATTACAATGCGTATGTAGGGGAAATTTGTGTGGTTTACGAATTTAGTTGTGCCCCTACTTTCGTTTTTTTTTTTTTTTTTGTGGAAATAGGTTGGTACTTTTGTTCACGTGGCAGGGCTTGTTGGTCAAAAAGGATGTAACGGGTTGTGACTGCTGTGCTACTCTTAGTAAAAGGATCACAGTATTGTTGGAGCTCAAAGTGGAGTACAACTGATGCAAATATAGAAAATATAACAGCATAATGCAGTGCACATCAGCCGTGCACACTCAGCACTTCAGGGATGTATGCTTAGCATCCACAGTCTAACTATAAAACAGTGCCGGTCAGATGCTTACATCTGCTTGTCCCCTAGGTTGCTGAATGTTCCGGACTTCATTGGGCTATCATGGTGTGTATGCTTGTTCTATGTTGTGTGTGGGCCTGAAACAACCCCTGTGGAGTGACAAACGGGGGTGTTGGTTCTGTTTTTTGAGAAAGGGGATAAAAGACTGTGTTCCAACAATTGAGCTTTTCCTGACTTTAAGATTTGACAAACTTCATATTCAGAAGTAGTGCAGCCATGGATCACAACAGACATCATATGATGTATGATCTCAATCATATCATTAAATCAATTTGTTTTGTAAATGGTGTGCAACATTTGTTGCTAATAGCAGGTGAAGTGTACATTTTTTTTCCATATCCTCCAGACTAAAACTAAGTTTTAGTTTGGAGGATATCACAAGCAATTTTAATTATTGCACTTTAGCTATTTTCTTGTCTGTTGCATGGGATTGATATCAACCACAAATTGATCTTATTTCAGAGATGCTGCTAGATTAAATTAAAGATTCAGGGCAAAATGAGCCCAGGCACTTGTGCTGTTGGTGCATTTTGAAAGGCTCCAGCAAACATTTGCAAGTTAGTCATCCCTGATCATTTGCGGACGCCGTCAAAAACAGAGTTACAGTCTCTCCTAAACCTGAAAATATTTTCCACACGTTTCAAACCACTAGGGAAGATAGACCACAAGAGAACAGAGCAAAGATTCTCCTTAGAGAAACAGCCACTGTGCTGTTTGTGAATTACAAAAGTGCCTCATCTTGCTTTCTGCATAAAGGTTTCAAAGCCCCCAAATGTGAATATGTTACAGCATTAGCTATCTGCTTGAGTATGGTAAGGCTCGGTTGAAGAGTGAAAACACTGATTCATCCACCCAAAACCCTCCCCACAGACTGACATTGTTCTGTGTGTCTGCCATTGAAGAAGTTTGGAAAGAGTTGTCCTCATTTTGATGTTCTACTTTACAAAAAAAAAGTTCCAAGCCTTTCTAAATAATAAAAAAAAAGATCACATAAAATTAGGCAATCAAGTTGGATCACGAGTTTGTCATCTCTCCTAAAAAAGCACATGTGAAGGCGACTGGGATCAATGTGCACAGTTCCTCTGTGATACCTTCTCTACTGTCAACAGCCCCGAAAGCAAAACAAGTGATTATTGAAGGTTCTTTACAAACATTAAAAATTCATCTAGGTGCTACAGGACCCCCATCTGTTTCAGTGGTTGGAAGTATCAACAGTATAAATGATGAAATATGAAATAAGCCACATGTGCTGCACGCGTGGTATGAGTAATTCATTCCTAGTGCTCAGGAGGTATACTGTGGTTTACTGCGCTGAATTAAAATCAGACGATATCTTTGGCTGCTTGTGGGTTTAATGTAGGTCAGTGAACTGTCAGTCAGGATTGAGCTAAGATCTGATCTGTGCTCACATGCTTCGATTAATATCTGTGATATCTGAAGGTGCACACACCCACTTGAAGATTTTAACATATCTGTATTTTAGAATTAGCAAAACAGGTCAAGCATTGCATAGCAAATGGTAATTACTTATACCAAGGTGCTTTGTGGGATTAGCGCAATATTCCTTTCTTCCCTCAAGAAATGATAAATACACTCCCACATCTATATACACTAGATACATACAAGTGTTTGAGATGTCAGCACAAGCAGAGAAACAGAGCTCCATTGGAAGAAATGCCATCCCTAATCTACAAGCAAATACCGGAGAACGATAAGTACAAACAAGCAAACTCAGGGCAAAGACATTTTAAAGCAATGAAGTAATATATATTATACAACAAGACTAAAACATGTTGTCTTAGGTGCACTGAGAGATGTAAACCATTTATCCATACTACTAACCATACTATCTATACTATTGTGTAATGCTTTTTTTTAGATCAGATCATGGGGCTGACTGGTCAAGGAGGACAACATTTAACCAGAAAACCTTGTCTTGCTCAATTTGGGCGACCCCAAGGCATTCAGAGGCCAGCAGATTTATGCATTCCTGCCTATGGTTGGCCCTGGCGTTTTCCTTCCAGTGGGATGTGTGCAAAACATTCTGATCGAATCCCAGAAGTTCCTCATAGGTCTCTGAGCAACATCGAGGATCATCAACTCCACTTTGAGACTTTTAGCTCTCCCAGATGTAGGCGTCCCTCACCATATCTCAAAGACTGAGTCGAGCCATCCTGCGGCGATTGCTTATTTCAGCCGCTTCTATCCAAGACCTTATTCTTTCAGTCAAGATGGCACAGACAGATTTTATTGTCATTCAACTGCATTCACAATGTACATTTGAGAGAAATGCTGTTGCAAGGCTCCGAGTAAAAAACAGAAGACAAAACAGAAACATTCTAAATATAAGTATTGTCATTTGTCATGAATGTAGCGGCAAATCAAAAAAGGACATTTGACATGTACAGAGAAGTTATGCGTAAAACCAAATGAGTTGAGTAAGTATTTGTAGCAGCAGGATGTTTTGCAACAATGAACAGACCATACGATGATGCTGATAGTAAATAAAAGCATAGAAAATGTAATAAATATTGTTGCATTGTCATGGTTGACGTGGTTGGACTGAAACGCAGACACGAGCTTGAGAGTTGCATGTTGCAGATGATGATAGTTTAATGAGAAATACAGGCTTACAGAGTTACAGGCACCAGGAACACGACAGGGATATGCTCAGAACAGAGTATCATGATGGATGAAGACGGAAGACCTGACAACGTGAACCTTCCACTCCCACAGAGAATTGTCTTTTACCCCCTTTTTGCTGCAGGCCCATAAAAAGTCTAACCAATCTTTGCCATTCAGTCTGAAGGGCAAAGATTTGTCAGATTTTTGTTCCTGCTCTCACCGATAGACGTTATATACTCACCCTCCTCAGTCCCTCATGTTCCAGGATAATCACCTTATCTATTGGTTGTCCAACATGCCAATCATTTGTACGCGCTTACGTAACGCCAGTGTCTGTGCTCGTTCCTCCTGAGTTTCAGCTTGCTGGCTGCGTACTTCTAGTGTTTATCTATCTGGTTATATTAGATTAGATTAGATCAGATTGTACCTGTACCTGTGTAATGACAACTTTATTGTCATTACACAGGTACAGGTACAAGGCAACGAAATGCAGTTTAGGTCTAACCAGAAGTGCAATAGCAGGTGGATATTACTGTGAATAGAGTTTTACAGATATGTACAGTAGCAAAATATACAGATGATTATTATAACAGAGTTTACATGTACTGTGAATATATGTACAGATGGCTATTACTATAGGCAGAATTGTGAGCATGATATACAGGTAGCTATTACTATAAAATGAATAATTATAGTTTGGACAGCAGCTATTTAAATTAAAGTGCAGTGGAAGGTAAGCAGCTAGGTTAGCGGTTAGCCGTTCATTGTAGCTCCGCGAGCTGATTGCAAAGAAAATTTTCCAAGCCAGAGTAACAAGTAAATGCTTTGCCACTCATCTGATAGCCTAACTGTGTTGTACTAAATACCACAGTCTAAAATCCTTTTGCTACATGATACCTGCACTGTACATTTTTTGGTAACAGCAAGGTGACCTTGTTTCAAAACTGAAACATGCTGATCAAATTAGGCCGCATCACAACGTAGCATCAGTTAATTAGTGGGAAATAAATGTACCTGTGAACGCAAAACAAAGAATTGATTTAGACAAGGGAAGTAAATCCCAGGTGAATTCCAGTCTACCTAAAATGAAAAAAAAAGGGTTTTGATCACTGTCCCATTTATCGCAAGCGAGGGAGGTGAGGATGGCTCAGTCTTCCATGTTCATCATTGACAGCATTGCTTAGGATGCCAGGTGTACTCATTTGTCTTGGAAATAATTGGAAATTAAGAGGATAATGAGGTCTTTAGGGAGACATTGATGAGTGTTTCTGACATTCAACTGAATGAGGGATGGAAGATTTAAAAACAGCTTCTTTGATTTCCCTCCATCAGAAAAGACTCAAAAGATTTCTTAAAGTGATGCTTCTGAAAGGAGGCCACTGCAGAATTTTACTTCCAATAACAAACATAAAGGGAAAAAAGACAACAAAGGACAGCTGTTAAATAAGTTACCCTCGTTGATGGAGGGTTAAAAAAGAACAAGATCTTCTGATAAAATGTAAAATGTAGTGGTTTTGTCTTGGATGAAAAGCAGCCATTGTTCAAGTATTTATTGTTGAAAGGTGTAAAATCTGGTGCTTGTTAACGAAAAATAGCAACAATGATTTTCAGTGTAGCAGATTATGCTGCTCCTCTTTCCTGCCAGCTGGTTGTCTGTTATTGTGAACAAATTTGGACTCCTCTGCCTCAGAGACAGTGAGGTGTTGGAACCAGGACTGTCTGATAAAACTGTTCATGAGATAAAAAAAAAAAAAATTCCTGACATCTTTCTCAAACACAATCTCAGAATATTTCACTGTCAAAGAAAGGAACAAATAAACCTAAAGGAATTTTAAATATGGCCACAAAGGTTTATGTGATCAATGAAAATGAAAGCATAAATGCTGCACGACAGATGCACGTGGTGCCTAAATGAAGCTCAACAGCGACAACAAAGAAGGCAGCACTAACCTACATTTGGACCGATCCAGCAAGTCCAATGAGTTTGAAAAGGAGAGACAATGGTTGGCAGAATACTAAATTCTGGTTCTTAAAGTTGTCTTTTTTTTAATCATCGAAGCGTTTTAACCGTTTTCATGCATTATCTTTTTATCTTAGTTTTTTTAATGGATGTATTTTAGCTTGTAGCAGTGTATGGCCCTTTGTTTAAGCTGTTGGCTGTTTTTAAGCACTTTATCAATAAAAATGGTATGGTATGGTATTTAGTATTTTATACATTGTGACACAATATTTTAGGAAGTCTTGTTTTAAAATATATGCTAACAGGTCTCTCTTGTAAATGAGAACTTGTGTCTCAATAACGCTAACTGCATAAATAAAGGTTTAATAATTGTAACTAGTAGAAAGTGATATCACAGCAACAAACCTGTAAAAGACATGCAAAGAGGGTCATTACTCTTTGCACATATAGCTCATTTTAAGCTAACCAAAACTACTATAGTTCCATATTAATGAAGGTGTCTTTATGAAAGCATTATTCATTCAACAGTGTCATGGTGCAGTTTTGGCCTGCCTGTCTCCCCATGAACTTGCCAGCTCTTTCCACCTCTCATGCAGCCCAGTCGTCACTCCACCTCCTCGTTAGTTCCACCTGCCGTTCCTAATTATGCCGGACTCAGTTCACCTGCCATCCTCCCTATTTAAGCTCCCTTCAGTCTGCTCTCCCCTACCGGATTGTCTTCATCCAAACCTCGTCCTGCCTCATGCTTCTCACGTCTGCCAGCCAGAGCTTCCTATGTCTGCCAGTCAGAGCTCTCATGCCTGCTAACCAGAGCTTCCTACGTCTGCCTGCCAGAGTTCCCTTCGTCGATGCCTGCCTGCCCGCCTGCAAGTACTCTCTCTGCTGTGCTGCTGGTTCTCCTGCTACCCCTGCGCTCCAACAACTCTCGCTGCTGTGCTGCCGGCTGAACCTCAAACCCCCCAGCGTTCCAAGAACCCTCTCTGCTGCCAAGCTTTCGGCTCCTCCTGGACCTCAGTGCTCTCACCCCTGCCCTGGATGCTCCTTTGGTTCTCAGAGTCTCCCTGGTCTACAGCTCAGCACCCGCAGTCCTTCAACTCCTGCCATCTACATCCTTCTGCCCCAGCTCAGTTAAGACTCTGGTTCTCTCTGTCTCCACAACTCATCCTTGCTTAAATAAAACTCCTAAAATGTACCTCAGTGTGTGGTTGTGTCCGGGTTCCTCAGAACAAATCCTTACAAACAGGAACACGTAAGTAATCTGTTAATTTAAAGCTAATCGTTCACTAAGTGTGAACAATTACCATTATTTGCTGTTTTTTGGCAAGTTTTGTTTTTTGGTCAATATTAACCCTTTGACATTATTTTTTTTCAAGTATGGAAAAACCTCCCAAACTAAAGGAATAAATTTGTGTTTCTGACTCATCAAATTAAAATATTTTGGAACTCCAATCACTAGAACCAAAACAATTTGGGATAGCTGAAACCTTTGGTGCTGTAGTCTTTTAAAGGAAGTAATGATGACACCTAGTGATTGAAATCAAACAACACATACACATAGCCTGCAGTTTCAAAATGGTCCGTTGCTGCTGGGCAACTCATCTGAATTTTTACTGGCACCGGATAGATCTGTGATGTTGCATTCTGGTTTAGTTCTGGTCTGCATGAATGTGTGCATGGTTTATGAATGTTTGTGCGGATTCCAGCTTCCTCCTGTCACATTTTGAAATTTTTATTGACAAAGAAATGTCAAAATGTCACATTTTGATTTGTCCCTGGGCAAGGCACCCCAAGTTCCAGGGGTGCCGTAATGGTGTAAGGTAAATTGTTTGTACTTCTTTAGTGCTTCAACAAGTCCAACGACCTCAAAGCGCTTTACGCTACACTACATTCAGAAGCATGGCTGCCATACATCAGCGCCACAGTCGAAATGACTGAGACGCTCAGAGTGCGAGATCGAACCGGCAACCCACCAGTTAAGGACGAACTCCCTAACTGTTGCGCCACCAGCACTCACATGAATGTGTTTGCAATAGTGCGTTAAATCAGGTGAATGGGGCTCCAGTGTAAAGCATTTTGAGTGGTCAGTATGACAGGAAAGGCTTTATACAAATTCAGTCCATTTACTATTACTACTGCTACTAAATATGTCTCATTCTGTTGCTAATACTGCTATGATCAGCACTGCTTCTATTTCTTCTACTGGTACTTCAGGCTTCACTGTTACCCCTTCTGCTTACACTATACTTGTATAGTGTAAGCAGAAGGGGTAACTGTCATATACTTCATATACTTACTGCAATGATTGCCATTAGTTCTATGTTTATTGCTAGTGCTGCTAGCAGCAAAACTACTGCTATGGTTGCCACTGCTATTGGGGCAATTATTAACGATGATGATAATTTTATTTATAGGCACCCTTCTTGACACTTAAGGTCACCTAACATCATACAAACAGACATGTTATTAAAAACAAATACAATTTAAGTTGGACAACGCTGTTGATATCAGAAGGAGTATGCTAGTTTAAACAGATGAGTTTTGAGTTTGGATTGAAATGTGGCAATGAGTTTGTGGTACGGAGGTCAGGTGGAAGTGAGTTCCAGAGCTGGGGAGCAGAGCGACTGAATGCTCTGCTCCTCGTGGTAACAACACAGGCAGGGGGGGACCGTAAGACAGATGGAGGAGGAGGATATGAGGGTATGGACAGGTGTAGCAATGTCAAGAAGATCAGAAAGATATGGAGGTGCGAGATTGTGAATAGCTTTGAAGGTAAGGAGGAGGACTTCGTAGTTTATATGATGTGTGATTGGGAGCCAATGAAGCTGCTGCAAAGTAGGTGTGATGTGATGGATTGAAGGGCTTCGTGTGATGATACGGGCAGCTGAGTTTCGGACCAGTTGTAATTTATGAAGTGTTTTATGTGAAAGACTGAAGAGAGTTACAATGATCTAGACAGGAAGTGACCAGACTGTGGAAAATGAACAGCAGTGGAGTGAGGAGTGAGAGACAGACAGAAATAAGCAGATCGAGGGATATTATTGACATGAGAGGTGAAGGAAAGGGTGCTGACGAGGATGACATGCAGCCTTTTGACCTGTGGGGAGAGAAAGATGATAGTGTTATCGATGGGAATATAAATGTCATGGAGTTTGTTTTGATATTGATTTTGTACCTATCAAAATCATTTATATTTTGTTGGAATTTAATTTAAGGAAGCTTGAGGTGAACCAGGACTATTTCAAGGAGGCAGTCGTTGAGGCTAGGAGTGTGGAGGTGGGTTTGGTTGAGACGCAGAACTGGGTGTCATCTGCAAAGCAGTGAAAGTAAATATTATATTCTTGGAAAATATGACCAAGGGGGAGAATGTAAATGAGGGACAACAGGGGCCCCAGGGCAGAGCCCTGTGGAACACCTGAGGTGACGGGGACTGGACGAGACATGAATGATTTTAACTAAATGAACAGAGTGCGGCCTGAAATGTATGAATGAAACCAGGTAAGGAGCATACTTATGATGCCAAGAGAGGAAAGTCTATTGAGAGGGTTGGCATGTGAGATTGTATCTAAGGCTGCAGTCAGATCAAGCAGATGGAGAAGGAGAAGTATTGCTACTAGTACTGCAATTCAATTGCTACTACAGGTGCTACTCCTACTTTAACTGGTTTTGCTGGTTCTTGACCCTTAAGATCTCAACTACCATTATTCATCTGCCATTATTACTTCTAGTACTGCAATTATTGTTACCTCTGATACTATTTCTGCTACTGGTGCTGCTGCTTGTATAGATTCTACTGCTCATCCTGTCAGTACTGCTACAACTTCTGCTACCACTGCTACTGTTATTGTTACTGTGATATAAGTGCTGCTGCTACTATTGATACCACTGTTACTGCCGCTCCTGCTGCTGTTACTGTTGCTTCTGCTGCTACCACAAGTGCTACTGCAACTACTGCTACCATTGCAACTGTTGTTGCTCCTTCTTTTAGTAGTATTGCTGCTAATACAGCTACATATTTTGCTAAAATTAGCATTATTTCACTGCTACTGGCCATAGAGGTATTAATATTGGAATGAATGAATACAGCTACTGTTAGTTTAAGTATTATGGCACTGCTTGTGCTACTAATACTCCTACAACATCTCCTGCTATCATTAGTATTAGTGTTACTGGTAGTGTCAGTTGTGCTACCAGTGTTACTGGTATTGCTACTGTTGCTTTCAATAAGACAACTACTCCTACTCCTAGTATTGTTGCTGCTGCTACTACTACTGCACTGACACTACCACTGCTATTGTTTATTACTATTGCTACTACTACTACTACTACCATTGCTGATGGTAATCCTACTACTACTTTCATTATTAGTCTTACTACTGCCACCAGTATTCCTAATGCTGCTTCTGCTACTTGTAGTAGTAGTAGTAGTAGTAGTAGTGGTACTATTGCTACTGTTTGGGCAATTGCTAATAGTACTATTACTACTACTGTTACGTTTTACTACTTCTGCAGCTAGTACTTCTGTTTCTCCTGTCATTACTGTGTTTATTACTATTGCTACTATTGACACTAGTACTGCTACAGCTATTAAATGATGCACTACTACTGCTACTTCTACTACAGTTTGCTAATAAAAACTACCAAAAACTACTAAAAAAAATAATCTTTTTAATAAAAAGACATTCTGATTGGTTTTATTTTTATTTTTTTTCCCAAATGTAAATACTGTTGGGTAAATAACCCAATGGCTGGGTTTTTAAGCATGTACTTGCATATCACATCTGCTTTTTTATAATGTAGGTACTAGAAAACACTAACTGGCCAAATTAACTGCATTAGTAAACCATGTATGTATTTGTAACGATAATGGAAAGAAAGATATTGGATTATATCCTGGATATGTTTATTTAGGGTAACATGAATTGGTGGAACTGCAACAGCAAACAAAAAGCTATCTTCTTTTCTTTCTTTTTTTTAGAGGGAACAGTACAGACAGTAATTGGCAATCATCTGCGACACAAATAGCAGGTGCTTTTACTGTGATTTGTTGGCTTTATACTCCTTTGCAGACTAATAGATGTCAGTGACTCTGTTGCTCATCTGTTCTTGAATTTCTTTCAACTGGGGAAGGATGTCTTGTTGTTGTTGTTGTTTTTTTAGGTCTTCCAGCCTACTTCATGTTGTCAGATATCTTCTATTTAAGAGATCTCCTGATTCTACAGGTGTGGTATCAGTCCATGTGTGGGTAGTTAAATTGATCTGCACTCCTGTGTTTAAACTCAGTTAATGCACTATATAAATGGGAATGAACTACTTTATCATAGAATGCCAGGGTAATTTGAAACCCGATTTTATTATTTACACATTATCTTTGTCTGACATTAATTTTGTGTGTGACCAAAACATATAGAAGAAATCAATAAGGATGTGAATACTTCCTGTGTAGCACTGAAATAAATTGGAAATCAAAGCTTAGAACATAAAGCAAATGACAAATACTGTCATTGTCAGGCAGTAAAAAATAATTAACCTCTGTGAGGTATTGTAAATGTCTGCCTTCTGTTATAAGTCTTATTTTTGTATTGTAAGATCCACCACACACATTTTTTTTTTGCCCAGCTAGCCTTGTTCATTTTCATGCTAGTGAAATGGGCTGAAAAACACTGTTCAATTTTGCTCTGAGTTCCTTGGTAGGAAAGTGAAACCTGTGTAACGCTGCCAATTGGTTGACAGCAGCTAATAAAAAAAAAACAGAATTCATAGCCGCAGTTTAAATAAAAAAGCATGAAGCATTCCTTTGGGTAATAGGACCCCCTCAGCAATGTTTGCACTGTGGTGGTATTATTTGTAGAGCTGAGAAGCAGCAGACATACCACGATCTATGAAAACCTGCTGAGCAAAACAGCAAGTCAGAGCTAATGCAGAGTCCTAGTATTCATTGTTGTTTGCAATTTTACGATTATGCATATGTATGTGGGTCTAGAGATGAGGCTGTATTATTCTTGATCTGTGGATAAAAAGACAAGCTGAGACCAGCCTCAGGGGACGTACTTGTGCTGATGCTGCCCGGTCTCCTGTCGTGTTTCAATGTTTATCTGATTAGCATATGAGCTTTCATTAAACTAAATATATTCTCATTGCTTCGGAAATCAGCAAGAACCTTGAAAGATTGAAGAAAAACATTACATGAACAGAGATTATGAAGGGAAATAAATCTGTTTGATGCATTTGAATGTTTCACAGAGGCCCCCGAGAAAATGACCTCCATTAGCATGATGCTGGGAAAATTTGCTTTAGCCCAAAACAATGGACTGTTTCTTTAAAAACTAGTTCAAAAAGGGAATTTTAGTAATGGTAACATGGAGTTACAATACACAAAGCAAAAAAGTAACAGGCAGAAATTATATTATTGTAAACCATTGTGTCATGGTTGAACTTGCTTATGCCATATTAAATGCAATCCAAATGAAATAGTCATGAACAGTCATGAACTTCAATATATTTTATTAAGGTTTATCAACACAAAGTTGTGTGTAATTGTGAAGTGGAAGGTATACAATACAGCTATCATTTATTTTTAAAAAATATTCTATCTCAATGCACTTTACAAAACACATGGGTCAGGTATCTATTTATGTCAAAGTCCAACTCAATCAGTTGCATATTTGTTTTCAGACCCCTTTAATTTGATGCCTCTCAATAAAATCTTTTGCAAATTTAAAAATCTGACTATTTTTTTTAAATGACAGTTTTTCACCACTTATAGCAAGCATTCTGCCTTTTGGTCAAACAATGTAATTGACTCATCAGATTAGAGCTCCTTTTTCCATGATACAGTTCGACATAGAGTGCAAATGATGTGCTGTTGAATTTAGTTTTTGCTAATTTCACATGAAGGGGCTAAGACAAAGAATGGACGGGTGACTAATTAGGAAAATTACTAAGCATCTGTATTTAACAGAGCCAGGTTACTGCAATATAAATATCCAGTAAAATGAAGACCAACATCAAGTGTATTTTTTTTCTTATGCTTAACAATTTTGGACTACTTTAGTTTGTCTCATATGCAAAATAAAAGCATTTTATACTACTACTACTACTGATGATGATGATGATGATTATGATGATGATAATAATATAAAAAAATCCCAAGAAATACATTGATGTTTGTGGGTGTAATATTGCAAAGAGTAAAACGGTTTAAGTGGTACCTATTCTTTTGCAAGACATTGTTGATTGGATTGGAGGTCTTGCTGAACAGAGGAAAAAGATTTTAGCAAGATCTGCATCTTCTGAGAGTTTTCTGCATCAGTATCGAAAGGGGAAGAAAGATCAACAGCGGCAGATATGAACACATCCAAGGTCAAACTGCTTTGCAGTGTGTTTGTGCAAAATAAGGCTAAACCAATTTTGTTATCAAGCGTATATAATGTTGGGAAAACTACTGGCTCCCTTAACTCTATTCTTAAAGCTCTGGGGAAATCTGTAGAGCACCCGTGTGGGTTACATACTGAACT
The DNA here is from genome assembly GCF_011125445.2 of Fundulus heteroclitus. NCBI lineage: Eukaryota > Metazoa > Chordata > Actinopteri > Cyprinodontiformes > Fundulidae > Fundulus > Fundulus heteroclitus. The sequence goes on from NC_046381.1 coordinate 3,102,328, forward strand.
TGTACAACAGCATGGAATTGTGTCCCGGTTGTTTAGCAGATTATAAGTGTAGCCTCCAGAACGACTGCCTGATAGCGCAGCCGTGCCCCAGCTGAGTAGACGAAACTACAAGGAAGGTTAATTTAATATGAAGCTTAAGAAGGAATAAACAAACACATAATCTGCTGTGCAACACTTTTTACCATCGCTCCCACTGCATTCCCAGGGTGATGGCAAAATTGAAAAAGGAAAATGCAAATATCTGTTGCTAATTCTTTATGAAACATCGAGTGGCAACATCAAATACAATCAAAATGATTTTTGTTTTTCATGTTTTGAAATTATCTTTTTTTTTGGAGAAAATATGTTTTCTTATTAATGTCAACAAATTTAGGCTTTAGTTCATCTTGTACCGAATCAGCATATTCAGGATTCAGTGAAAATCTTGTTACCGAAAACATTTCTTTTAGATGGGAGTGAAGGTGTTATGATTTCCCTTTAGACTAAATGGAAAGCAGAAGTTAAAAGTCCTGGGTTTATGCCTTGCATAGCAAATCTTCAGCATCTGTCATTTAGTAAAGTGGTTCTTAAATCTTTTGTACACTAACACGTAAACTAGCGCTGGACGATATAGAAAACAAGCATGTCGATAAAATAGAAATCATTTTGATCGATATCCATAATTATCAACAAATTCAAAATATATATTTTAAGTACAGCCCTGGCCATTTTATACTGTTGCTTAGCGACCTATTTTTAGATACACACACACACACACACACACACACACACACACACACACACACACACATACACACACCAACACACACTGAATTAAAACTCAACCCTTTATTCAACCGTCGTTTTATGAAAACTGCAAGTTTAAAAAGAAAAGGAAAAAGAAATGAGTGCTCTCTGAGCTCTTTCAAGGGGGTGGAGCTTGGAGATGGGCGTTCCTTCTGTCTGCGTTTGTGATTGGTTGGGAGGATGTAATGACTGTAAAATTAATTTACATTATATTGCTACAATGCAAAAGGAAGGAAAGCTGTTATTCTATTGAGGAAAATAAATAAATACATAAATAAATAAAAAAATAATATATATATATATATATATATATATATCTCAAAGATACAGCACGTCTTTGTCCCATGTCTGCCGGTGAAATAATCCCACTGCGTAATGGAGTTTACAAAACTGCCAGTCCCTGTTGCATTGCGCACAGTAACACACAGGCACTTTCCTATGGGACTTTCCCGAGTGCTGCAGCTGTGACCAATGAAAAATACAACTTTCTGCAGTGCTGCTTTATTTCGCTCTCTTAACGTCTATAACCATAGCAACGTAGAGGAGGGAACATGCCATCCTAGAAGCTCTTAAAAAAAATATGAGTCATAATTTATGGGGTTTCTCTTCATTTTATTGATTCATGCTGTGCACAATTTTAAATGTTGGTGAAACACTGGGTAAATGTTGTCACAAAATGCTTTGTTATATGCAGAAGGAGTCCTACAAAGCAGAAGGAGTCCTACAATGGAAATCAGAACTTTTGTTTGACCTGCTGCCCTTTTTATTAGGTGAAAAACACATTATGAACAGTTTTGGCCTATTTGGATAAGTCACACTGTCTCCTAAAACCTTTGTGAAACAAATATGTGCAGTTAGTACATACAATATAGCACATACAAATATGAGGCATCTTCTATATTTTCAAAAGGGTTTTTAATATACTTTTGGAGTGTTTATTTTCAAAAAACATTAAGGAGAGCAGAAAATCTTTTTTTTCTTTGTTTAATCACCCATAAATCAGACATAGTGACATTGCCAATAGTGGTTTCACTTGAGGATCAATTTGCCCTCTTGGTTACTCTTATTCTGAAGGCCTGTTTAAGGTCTCTCAAATCAGTATCAGTAATCTTTGTATAAACCCTAACTGCACTTATCAGCCTCTTTTTATTTGCCATGCTGAGGTAGCCCCAGCAGCACAGCATTCGAAAAGTGCAAGTAGATTCAATAAAATAAAACATTTTAAAAAGAAATTGATTAACAATAAGTCAGACAGGTTCTAGTTGCATCTTCATTGTAGGGAGGAACCAATGTACCATAACATAAACTTGATATTGGAGAATTTTAACGGTGACACAGTGTAATTTTCTTGCTTAACCTCTCAAAGTAGTTTTGGTTCCTAAAGCTAATATATGAGTGAGTAAAAATGGAACCAAACATCAAATGAATGAAAACAAAGTAGTAAAAATCGTATCTGTACTTTTCCTCACCTGCTGCTATTCTCAGTACCTTGTCACAGACTTATGGGACACTCCAGAAATACTTTGTCTTCCGTTACCATATAAATAAGTGCTTGCCTACTGAATAAATATACTTATTTCAAAACATCATCTGTGCCAAAAACACAAAGGGCTCAAAGTAACTAGAGGTCACATTTCTTCTTTTCATGCAATGACATTTGCTCTTTTTTTACAAGCATAGATTACAACTATAATTTCTTATCCAACAAGTAAATACATGCAATCCCACGGAGGAAATTCTTTGCTTCCCCGGGTGGTACAGATGTAAAAATCTTATAATACTAGTGGTTGCACAGTGGGGTTGTATAAGTGCTAATATGTCTGCAAGCTGCCTTGTAAATTTTGGCTGTAACATATGTCAAAGATTTTTCAGTAAAAATGCCCTCCCTCTGTAAAATGAATAAAAAATCTTGTATAAAAAATTCAGGCATGCTTTGACTTCACGACTCAAGAAGTTTATAATCTCTTGCCTTTTTTTTCCCCCTCCCCAAAAAACGTGATGAAAAAAGTGAGATAAAAATTAAATGATAAAAAGCTGCTGGCCGGGAAATTGCTGTTGATTGCCCTCGGTTGTTCATTGCCGAGTTGCCGAGCTGCCTTTGGTTAGATTTCAACCCATATGATTGCTGGACTGTATAAACATCTTCTCTGGTCTGATTACTTCATTAGAAGCCGAGGCATTTCGGCGGCTTCTGCTGCTGGATGTTACGGCACAGAGGCCTCCCACTCAGTATCCTTGACAATTTTACACATCTGAGAAAATAATCCTCCATTGAGAACCATCAAATTCACTGAGGCAGTACATTCAGCTCTATTCACAGATCAAAGACTGACAAATTGCAACAAAATGGGCTTGAATGTAAAAAAAAGAAAAAAAAAATTCCACCTGAGAGTCTGAAAATATGATTGAGCAGTCTTCATGTAGCACTTAGGATGAAACTCTCTTGCTTCCGTAGCTCTCATCAAAGTAATAATAGAAAAAAAAGTTCAATGTTGCTCACACTGACCACCAGGTAAAGTGGTGACTCATAATGTTTCTTGGCTCTTTTTAATGGGGGATCATGCATTCTTTGTTGAAAAAACAAATATCTCTTGAAATGAAAGAAAGCAACACCCAAATCACGATGGCATCATCCCTATTTTCTCTTGCATGTATGAAGGAACCGACGTTAAATGATGTTTTACCTCAGTGCAGATTATCATGATGCAGTACAGCTAGCTAACACAGGATGTTAGAATAAAGTAGCTGTTTAGCCATCTGTTACCATGACACAAGCCCAGTTTTGATCCATCATATTTCTATGAATAATCCATTTGGAAGATGTAGTGCTTTTTTAAAAAGAGGGTAGACCATAGGGAGGCAATAGCAATGTTTTAGTTGTCTAAATAGGTTTTCAAAGAGAACAGCTTTAGAAATGCACCTGTTACAACAATAATATAATCTTAAAATGTGTAGCACATAAAAGCTTGAAGCAGATGGGCTACAACAGCAGAAGACCACACTGGGTACAGTTGATGTCTAAGAAAGAACAAGGCACTGAACTTTGTCGGACTCTTCATTACGTTTTTCAACTGCTTCCATCAGGCAAACCAGAACCATTATTAAATGTATTTCCAAACTAATTGTTAACGATTCAGTGGCATATCTGTCTTTTTCTGATGAATACTATTAGGTGTACCATGAAACAACAAACTACTGCAACTAATGTTAAGGAAAAATCTGATTTTGGAAATGATATGTCCAAGATGTGTTTTCACAAGCTACCGTGAATGCACTATAAGCCTGCTGCACCTTGTATACATGTATACAGCTTTAAGTGTATTTCTGTTTGGTGAGTTTATGTTATTACTTCCAATTGCTTTTTATCTCATTGCAGTTTACATCTGAGGCCAGAGGTTTTCACACTCTATTATTTCCAACAAGCTGTTCCATTTCTGCCAGATGCGTTGCTGCAGTGATCAGGTGGCCATATCGCATGTGTGATTGTAGGAACATGATGCCTCATTAGACCTTTGGTGCCCCTACTTGCCACATACCCATACAGACACAGTGGCCCATCTTATTATATCCATCTCTCAGCCACCTGACCGCTCCAGTGAGAGGCCCAGCAGCCACAGTCAAGCTGTTAGAGTTCATAAGTGACCGGGACCTCGTGTGCTTTGTAACATCTGTACACTGGCTGCCTCAAACATCAGGGGCTGTGATCTTCTTAGCGATATGTACTTATTTTTTCATTCCTAAAACTCACTTTTTCTTAAAGCTTAACATTTCTAACCAAATCTTTCATGGCACAAATGCGGTTGCAGTCTACATGTGATTACTCCGAAAAGCACAGGGGAAAGAAATAATAACGGCATGATAAACGAATGTAATACAGTGTGCCCCCATTTAAAACCCCCACAAGGGCAATATCTCCCCCCATGTATTTCATATGTTGGTGCCTGACATGTTGCCACAGGTGAAGTTTATTGTTAAAAGAAATATTTAAAGGAAATCATAAGTGGATTTTTTTCCCCCACGTTTCATTTGTTGGAGCATGGAATATTTATGATTCAATTAAATATTTTTTTTTGGTGTGTCTAAAATATCTTCAGAGACAGCATGTTGTGAATTGGTGCTATATAATGAACTAAAATAAATGTTACGACACATTAGAATTTGCACATCTTCTCTCCAACATGTGCTACACATTTTACGGTACAACATCCTTGTCTTTTAAGGTTTAAGTGGTTCAAACATGATTCAAATCTGTAGAACTCTGTGTGGGAAAACCTTCTACACTTAAATTTTATCTCTTTATTTTAAAAATAACCTAAAGCAGAAACATGGAGCAGTTGTGTCAATATCCATGTTAAATTAGTCCTTTTTGCTTTCTTTTTTTATGTATTTGGAGAAGTTTACAGGCAACGCAGCTGCTGCAGACACAGTGATTGTAAATTACAAAATAAAATGTAAGGATCACATTTGTTCTCTTACAAAATGTGTATGATTTTTAAGTGTTTTTTTTTTTCCAGCATTCCCAATCCATTTTGAGTGTAGCTTTGGGTGAGCCTCTTAATTTGAATGTTTTAATGCCATGGGAGACCAGAGAAATTAGTGCATGTGTCTTTGTTAGCTGTTGTCTTCCATGTGACTTCAGGCTGTTCTCTAATTGGTCACTTAAAGGGCATTTAACCCTCAAATCGACTTTTTTTTTTGCTAAAACATTGTATACATAGATGTCTTATAATGCTGTCTACATGTCCCGGTCATTATTTTGACAGTTTGCTGCACGTTTTGTTGAATCCGGCTTTTGGGTCTAAAACCATCTGTGTGGCATCTTCCTCGTGTTTAACGGGTGTACTGCATTTGAATTTTGAATCAGTATTGGTATTGGCTGAAATGCCTGTGCAAATTCCCATTCATCCGGGTCATTGCTTAAACCGGAGGCAACCGGACTTTCTCTCAGGATAGGTGTCGAAACGTTTTCAGAAAAAAATTAACCAAAGTCTGGTTTCCTCCATTTTAAGCCTGTTTTCTATTGGCTAAAAGATTGTGTGACATCCCCTAGAAAAACTGTGTGCTAAAAAAGTGTTTGTGTCTCATACATGCCTCCGTAATGAGTTAGAATAATGAGCTTTGTGATCTTTCTATCAATATTTCAGGTTAGCGATTTATTAGCTTAGCATTCAGTTAATTTATTTTGCATTTATTTACCTTGTTCTAGTTGCCCAGATAACAACCGGCCCTGACCAAGTTCCCCTGTCCGCCGGTCACCGCCTGTTTAGGTACATTTTTCAAATATCAAGTGTGGGTGGCGGAATAAGGCTCTGGTGCTGGGCTGAGTTACACTTTAAAGATTCTCCTCGGTGCAATGCTCTCTGCGCCTGTGGCCAGTCAGCGTTTTTTCTGTCATTTGTCATCCAGTCTGAATAAGCCATCAGTCATCATACTTGTCAATCAAAAAAGAGACTTAAAAAAAAGGTTTTATTAGCCACCAGTGATTTGGAGAAATTCTCATTGGCTGACAAACTGTAACATCAGAGGGGAGTACAACTCTAAGAGGCGTTCTCCCAGAATACTGTGGGATTGACAATTACATAAAGGGCTGCTAAACCAGGATGGTGTGTTCAAAAGCAATACAGCGAGTATTGCCAAATATTTTTTTACTGATCTGCATGCTGTAAGTGCAGCTGGGTGACCAATATTCCCATTGTTACCATTATACCAAATAAATAAATTCTGATTACCACTTTATATGTAATCTCAGGGGTTTCACATACAGATCACACATAATATAAAGTCTCACACATTATATGATCATAGTGTTCTCAACATATTTTGCATAGGCTTCACATGATGCACACGCTGTTTTTAAAATAGACATCTAACATTTCATAGCTTTTCACACGGGCTTCATCGCCCACGCAAGCAATCACGTTCACACATGTGCTCTCGTTCATGTGAAATGGAATATATTTGTGGTGTGTTCTCTGGAACGGCACCAGAAATACCTAGAATCAAAGAATATCGTATTCTCCCTGTGATTCTCTGGGGTTCTACTTTCGTTTTCCTGTCTCTCTTCCACCACAAGCAGCTCTTTGTGTCCCTGTCTGTGTATACATGAGCCTCTCCACTCAACCAAACACACTTGCACACCTTTTGTCTCTTCTATTTTCCTCTGCCTCCAAAGCGAGAAATGTCTGGCTCCCCACCTGGATGTTCCTTGAAGGAATTTGACTTTAAGTACCTTATATTCTGGATCGAAATGCACTGGGGAGAAATATTTTCATGCAGAACTGTCAAGGGTCAGTGACTATTCTGCAGTTTATTATATATGAGGTTCCAGTGATGAAACAAGTGAGGTTGACATGTATGGACTATGTAGTAGGTCAATGTAATCAATATTTTAACAGCTTCAATCTTTTGTTCATGAGAAATTTAATAGCCATGTGAAAGAGTAGGAAAAAATAAAGTTTCAGTCGCCCATGCAACAAAATCAACCTAAAATCTTTGGGTTAACATACAGATGTTGACATAAGATGTCAAACTTGAAACCACGTAACAAAATCAATCAAGTTAAAACATGGGTTTGATTAATGTAGTCCTAATTGGTTTTAGCACAGGAGAAAGCAAATTACAGCGAGGAGCTCAGACACTTCATCATGTTCAGCTGAACTCCGGTTTGTTGTGACACACCCCTGCCGATGGAGCCTGTGGAGAGATGACAGATTACAGCAGCTACAGCACGTGTGAAAAACAAGCAACTCTTGGACATTTTTTTTTTTTTTTTTTTTTTGCTGATGCTGGTAGGCATCTTCGTCAGGTACAGGTGGAAGAAGAAAGTTCCAGCAGCAAGATGATGAGACTAAAATGGCAAACAAAAACTCAAATGCAATTTTGCATTTTGGAAATCATGCACAGAGCACCTGGCAAAAGTAATTATATCACCTTTTGTCTTGCTGCCACCGTCGTGTTCAGTGTATTGCAGTGTTAATTTTCTAACACACATTAGTGCAGGAATTTGAAGTGAGAGCAAAATGATACAAAGTTTTCAAAGATTTTCAAAAATGAAATTTTGAAATCTGTGGATGTAATCCAGGGCATCTAACTGTATTCCTAAATTACCTTATTATTAAATACAGTTCCCTTCTTTAATTATATCTAAACTTTGGCATCCATCTTGCTTATTAATCTTAACTCTGTCCTTGTGACCACGCAGCATGTTTTTTTTTTTTTGTTTTTTTTTTGTGCCCTGCAAACCTATCATGATGTGTCGGTCCACCTGGATAGACTGAGCAAGGAGTTCCTTAATCAGAGAAGCAACCAAAAAGTCCGGGATGACTCTGAAGGAGGTGCTACTTTTGTACAAGATTTGGTTCTTGTGGAATGACGAATAGAAAGCAATTGGTGAAAGAAGGTATAAGAAATCGCATTTACTCCAAACCATGTAGAAAAACAAGAGACCAAGTGGAAGAAAATGTTCTGGTCAGATGAGACCAAAACGGACCCTTCTGGCCAACATGCACAGCACAAGGTCTGGAGGAAAATTAACTCCTCATGCGAGTAGTTAACATGAACAAATAATATCCATGGGGTGGTGGCGGCATCATGCTGTGGCTTTTTTCAGGGTCTTGGGAGCAGGTCTAAAATGGTAGGAAGATGATAGCACTATCTACAGGGCAATTCTAAGATTAAACAACACATTTCTGGACTCTTATTTATAAACAAGAAGACTCCTGACGGCAGGTGATTGTAATTCAGAATTTATTTGTAATTCTTTCCCCTCCTTTTAATCAACAGCATTGTATAATAACTAGTATCAAAATGGATCGGGCGTAATTGAATTCTAATTTCTTTGATTTTTGGACTGCATTGAACTGATTTGATTATGTGTTCGTGGACATGCACACAACCTATTTTTATTACACTGTGCCTTGAGGTTAGAGGTGTTGTGAACTTGGAGTGGACACAGGTGGATGGCCATGTCTTGGTTGGTTTGCAGTTATACCTTAAACTTTAGCTGTGTTCATAATGTCATGATTTAGGTTTTTGTTTATCTGTGTTGAAATTTTCTGGACTAATTAGTTTTCGCTCCCCTCAGCCAACAGGCCATCTGTCCCCATCCAATCAGCTCAGTCTCCAATCTCCAGTCAATCAGCTCCACCTGCTTCCACTAATTACAGTCAGCTCTGCTCACCTGTTCACCTGCCTACTTATACCTGCTTCTTTTATCTACTCCCTGCCAGAATCTTTCGTCTTGTCTCCTGTGCACTGCCATAATGACTATAAATCACATGGTTTGACTGTATTTATGTCTTTGATGATTTCAGATTGCAATTTAGTTGCATTGGATTTTATTTAGAGGCATCTGTGTAAAGGAGTGAATTATTTTGAGTCATAAAATGAGTCAAGAAGCATTTTTATTTCATTGAACAACTAGGCACCATTTTTTTATTTGACACAAATTCTTACCAAAATATACTGATGGAAAAAATATACTCATGGAAAAAAGCAATAATGCTGTAATGTTTCAGCAAATTACTTCTGTTTACAATTAACACTGTATGATTTGATTGAAGTTGACTTTGTAGAGTCCCTTGAGATGTAATGCGTTATGAATTGGTGCTACATACATACAACTAAATTGAGCACTGCAGAATTAACTATAGTATCCTTCAGCAAGTGATTGTTGTGACAAAGTATATTAGACAGCAAGATATGTGAAATTAAGTCACCAGGGTATAAATTGCAAAATAATCAATGTAGAAAACTAATTTGTATTTCATCGAATGTTAGATTGGCATTGCTTAGGCATGTTCTTTTTTTGCCAGAAAATGCAGTGTTTTATGCCTTAACTCTTGTTAAATCAAATTGTCTCCTTTTATTTCATTCTTTACATGTTGACACAAATGTCAGTTTAGGAAAACAACCAAAACAGATTGCTGATAGTCCAAATCATTTTATGTACTAATAAAATCAACCCACGTGCGTGTTGGGGGATTTTTCTGACCCATTTCCTGTGTTTATTAAGAGCAAAATACCATAAATTATTCTTTCAACTCCAAACACACTCTCCTTGTCTCATATTGTGTGAAGAATAAGCTAAAGAACATGTTTTAATTGAGTGCACACTGTGTGCACTGTTTGGGTTAGTTGGACCCACGGGTAAAGTCGGAGACCTGTGGGTGGACATAAGTAATGATTCTGAATATTAAAGAAAAAAGACTGCTATGTAACCTCATTCTGTCCACCTTTTATCCTCCTATATTGTTGTTGTTATTGTATACAGGTTTTCCTATATTTGCAGCATATTTAAGTCAAAGAATGTGACAATTTATTTTGCGTTGATATTAGATTTTAAAACTGTAGGACTGGACAATATAGAAGAAAAAGCATATCGATAAAATAGAAGTCAGAGTGATCGATATTGATAAATATCAACAAATTCAAAATATCTACTTTAAGTGCAGACCTGGCAACTTTATGCTGTTGCTTAATGACGTATTTTTAGATAGAGAACACACAAGCACTGAATTCAAACACTTTATTCAACCAACTTTTTTACCAAAACTGCAAGCTTTTAAAAAAGAAAAAAGAAAGCGTGCTCTCTGAACTCTTTGAAGAGGGCTGAGGTTTGTGACGAAGCGTTCCTGGGTCTGTGTTTGTGATTGGTTGGGAGGGAGGGAATAATGACTGTAATATTAACCTACATAACTAGAATGCAAACCGAAGGAAAAATATTATTGTATTTAACTTTTTATTGACCCTTCTTTTCTATCATTGATATACGTCTATCAGTCAATATATATTGTTATTGACTTATTGTCCAGCCCTATCTGTAATACTTTTTCAATTGTAAGCGGTACAGTCTATGTCGAATTTGCCTTGGAAGTCAGAGCTCTGACCTGACAGTGACGTCACTCCCAATTTAACAGCGTTCGTACTGCAACTTTGAAACCAGTTGGATTTGCCAATCCTTGCCCTGAAGTACCAAGCTAATATCTATTCATATTGCAATTCAGTAATGTTTTTTTTTTTCTTGGCAGTTTATACACACACCGCTTTAGAAACAGGGTAACTACCAGAGGTCGTACATTGCTTTGATCGGTGACTGATGTTTGACATTAGAGGAATCAAGGAACCTCCCACATTTCAACGTAGGGGAGTTGGAACTCCAACATCACCCTCAAGGGGATGTTATAACTAGGAATTTTCTGACTTCCAAATACCAAGGAGACACAGCATTAGTAACCTGTTACCCAGTCACGCAACGGTGTTTCCACATTTTTTTTCCAATGGCAATTAAAGAAACATGGCTTTAAATTTTAATAAAGAAACTTTAGAATCACTTTCATTATGACAGTCTGCCTCAGGGCAGGTGTGGCTACTAACATAGCTCACCAACGTCAGTAAGGGTGTGGATGTGTGCGTGAGATTGTAGTGCATCAGTCAAACAAACTGATTCTAGTTAAATGCGCTGTACAAGTAAATGCTATTTATCCATTAATTTTCCCTATCCATCAATCTGTCTATCCAATACAACCTGTCCTTTCCGTCTGGAATTTCTAAGTAGATGTGTTTAGGATCCTAAACAACCATTAGTATGAATTTGCAGCTTGTAGCTGTTTGTTATTTTATTACACAAATTTTCCCACAATTCCCTTTCTATCAACTTGGTACCGTTTGCACGCTTCAATATGGATTTGTTTTCCTACTGTTTATTCACAGATTTCTATTTTATTTTAAAAAAGGGAATGATAAAGTGATAAAATTGTAAAAGCAACATTGTTTACTGCCAATGTGACACGAGTCCAGCTCCATATCAAACCCGATTTCCGGGTATCACAACAAGACACGGTCGAATTATTGCATAACCTATGTTGAGGCAGTGGTGTGAATATCTTATAACACAGATGTCAATTCTCGACTGACGGATGTTAGCTCCCGCATGTGAGATCTTTGCATCTCTGCAGCATCATCACCAAACAGAGGACATATTGGCGGAGGCTCTCCTGTGGACTGTGTCATTATGATGTTGATTCTGTATGTGTAAACTCTTGGCTTCCCGTCGTCTCACCCTCAGTACGCTCCATGATTAATGACTCATTAAGTCTGGGAGGGGACATCTTGGCTCGTGTCATCGTCGCCGGCCGTGTGTGTGTGCTCGTGCTCCCGGCACTCTGACACACGCACCGCCTGCTATTTGCCCGTCTTTGTGGGCTGCACAGTTCAAACAAACCAACAGAAGAACCTGTCTGCAGTAGATCTCCCAACTAATTACCAGCTTGGAGAGTGTTGTTAGGAAAACATACCACTCCCAGTGGCAAGGACCTAAATTAACATCAGACATGGCAAGTGTGAAAAGAAGCTCTATCTGTCTAACTTCCTTCTGTCTGATAATGGCACCCAGTGTCTGCTGGTAATGGCCTCTCTGTGTCAAGCAGAGAGCATCCACATATTAATGAGGACCACCATTTGTATGAATAAGCAGCTTCTGAGGGTCTAACAGAGTAAACTGCTTTATATGGACTGAAAGTGACCCCACCAATGATTTGGGTTTGAAAATAAGCAATTACTGTCAAAAGTACTGTCAAAAAAGTATGTACTCTCATAGGTTTCTTCTGTTTATACTCTTTATCACACACACATGTTGTTGATCATTTTGTGGATTATCACACATACATGTTTTAGATTAATTTTATCATCAAATATATCTTGAGCAAATGCAATAAGTTGTTCTCAAATGATTTTATGTATTAAAGGGTAAATGAAGACAGTCCTTGTAGTTTAAGAAAAAAACTGGTTGATCCTCCTTTGGTGATCCCCTCGTCTTTGCAGAATTTCAGTGATTTTGGAGGATTTTAAATGAACACCAATTAAATCTCCCTTCCGAGATATACCACAAGCTACATATAGGGCAGTAAAAAAATTGAATATCTAGTCTACATGTCAAATGCTATGTATGGTGGAAAAAGTAAAGCCTTCACGGCACCCTGAACACAGCGTGCCCGTTGTGAAAAAATGCTAATGGCAGCAACATGGTGTGCGGATGTTTTCCTTCAGCGGGAACATATAAGCTGGTCATGGTTGAAGGGAAGATAAATGGAGCTAAAAGCAGGACTATCCTGGAAGAAAACCGGTTAGAGAGTGCAAATGACTTGAAACTGGGGCAGGGATTCACCGTCCAGCTGCTTGGACGTGCTTCCAGAGCTGCAGTTGAATGGTTTAGATCAAAACATTTTTATGTGGTAGGATGGTTGTGGCCTCTAGTCTAATTAGATGGGAGATGGACTGAATTTATATGCTACTTTTCTAGACATATTGACCACTCACAGCACTTTACACTAGAGCCCCACTAACCCAATCACACTCATTAAAGCACACACATTCATACGCCAATACACTTTAGCTTAAGTGCCTAGCCCAAGGGCACATTGACATGTGACTAGGGGAAGATGGAATCAAACTCACAACCATCTAATTGCAGGACAAATACACAATTAGGAAGTATTTAGGTCAAGACTTTCAGGCAAGACCGAAGAATTAAACATCAGCGATGTTTTTCATCCAATATGACTGAGGTTGAGCTGATTTTACAACTGAGAAAAGAAAAATCTACAACAACAGCAACAAAAAAAAACTCAAAACTGTAATGCAGCAAAAGGAGGCTCTACAAAATACCAACAAATGTGTGCCACACTTTTCAGATATTTGCATGTGTTTGTAAAGAACAGAAAACAATAAATAATTTCCTTTCCACTTCGCAATCATCCATTATTTTTGTGTCGGTCTATAAAACAAAAATGTTTTTGTTTGTAATTATGTAGCAAAATGTGAAAAGAGTTTTTAATACTTTTGCAGGGTACTGTATGTTGACAGATTACACTGCAACTACTACTCTTTTTAACCTGATATATCTTTTGAAAGACTTGGCAGCCCTTTGATAAGACTTTTTACTCTCTGAGCACATTTTGCATCGAACTACCTCTTCATTTTATCTCAGCGTAGATTTAAGATAAGGCTGTTTATTTAATAAAACTCTCCTATTTCTTGCCAATAGCAAGGATGCTCAAAATTCATCATACACACCCATTGTATCCATCGGTACAATCTGCTAAGGTCTTTTTCTTGTTTCATGGACGTTAAAAGCTGCACGGTGTTCCCACACTTGGAGTTGCTTTTCATGATCCTATTACAAGCTTGTGGCTTTTCAGCACAAATCTTTGCTGGATTAACCTACCTGACGGAGATGTGAATAACTGAGAAGGAAGGGGCTTGTAATAGGAGGCGTGTTTACATGTGTTCGGGGGGGACGCGGCGCCGAATGAATGAGTCATCGTATTATCAGGTGAGTGTGAAAGTGAGGGAACATAACAGGCAGAGAGAAGCCTGCCTGCCTGCTCCATTTCCATGTTGCAGATAATCAGCACGCTATCAAGAGCCAGTGTGTTCAGGGGTGTCATAACTAATTAGATGTTCCCAGCGTCAGTTGGTGGTATATTCTCTCTGCTACCGCTGTGAACTGTAAATTGTCTAATTACACTGTTAACATACTGAATGTGTGTTTGTTTTATTTTCTTTTATAGCTGTAGCAAATCAGGGGGAAAAAAATCCTAGTCTTCAATTAAATATTCTCCTCTTTAAAAAAACAAAAAACAAATCTCCTTGTACAGTTGTATAAAATAATATTTCTATCAAAAACGATGCAATTGATTCTTCGTATTATCGATGGGTTATTTGGTCCAGATCCTTTAATTGTTTTCTGCTGACGTAACTTGACCTCTTTTGATCAAAAATATATTTCAGAAACATCTGAAAAGTCTGTGAATTTGTACTATATTTGGTTAAAAAGAGAAACTTTAGCAGGTGAATTTTAGTTTAGACATATAGTTATTTACAGGTAAACATATACTGGTCAAGATCAAATGTGGGCTTGTACCAATTTCTTTGCTTTCTTGTACAAAGGTATTCTGCAAGCTACTACTGTAAATCTCAAATAGTCTAATTAACACGAAGAACGTATTGTTGTTTTAAAAGGTTCCCTACTATTAGCAAATCAGCAGGGTCCAGTCTTCCATTAAATCTTCTCCAGAATAACAACTACCTGTTTTTTTTTTCTTTTTGCCTTGTAGCTCAATCAGCCCTTTAATCCCCATTCTTCAGTCTAGCAGGGCTACAAGTGAATTCAAAAAGGGCATACAGATGACAAAACACAGGTGCAAGCCCATAGAGGACCACTTCAGCAGTAAAAACCCACGCGACATGTGGAGAGGCATCAAGACCATCATGGGTTATAAACAAAGCAACCAGCAGCCCAGTAATGACCCAGCTTTCCCAGATATCCAAACAGCTTATTTGCACGTATCGACTCTCCAAGCCGCAAAAATGTCTGAACATCTTCCTCAGCCGGAGATTTAGCATCAGAACCTGGTCCTGCAGCTGCACCAAGTAACCAATTCCTTAAACAAGGTCATTATCGACAAGGCTGCAGATCCAGACATGGTGTCAGGACGGACGGTAAAGTCATTGGCCAAATTGCAGGGTTTTTGGATATGTTTAACCTCTACCTGCAGCTCTCTATGGTCCCTGCATACCTGATGCTGGCTCTGAAGCTCCACACCTTGGGATTATCTCCACCGCTCTGCTCCTGGTCCAATGACTCCCTCACCAACAGACCCCAGGTGGTGAGGAAGGAAATACACATCTGCCTCACTGATCCTCAACACTGGCACACCGCAGGGCTCTGTCCTCTGCCCTGCTCTCTTCACCCTCTTCACCTGTGACTGCTCTGATGTCCACACCACAAACACGGTGGTGACGTTTGCGGATGACACCACTGTGGTGGGTCTCATTTCCAATAACAATGAGACCCATTAAAGAGAGATGCTGCACAGTCTGACCCAGTGGTGCTCCAGGGCAAAACCTAATCCTGAACACCAGTAAGACCAAGGAGGTCATAATGGACTACAGGAGGTCCAGAAAGACTGAACTCATTCCTCTCTGCATACAGGGGGAGGTGGTGGAGCGTGTGGACAGCATAAAGTTCCTGGGCATTCACATCTTCTGTGACCTCTCCTGGTTTGTGAACACCTCTCACCTGGTGAAGAAGTCCCAACTACAGCTCTTCTTTCTCGGGAAACTGAGACAGACTGGACTTTCCCATCAGCTGTTGATAAACAGTTTTTAGAGCTACAATGGAAAGCATTTCCCAGCATAACTGTGTGGTATGGGAGCTGCATGGTGAAGTTGGTGGTTGGACACATGTTACAAGCACACCACTGGTAATGCCTATTTGCAAACTAGTTTCTTAGGGAATGTAGTACTGGACATCCCTCCATACACATTGCACAGTTCTGTAAATGGAAGGTTTAAAATTATTGCACAGTATTTACTGCGGGTATGAATGTATCACCCATTGTATATATGAAGATTCACTGTATATAATTGAATGCACCTTCCCTACTCTGCACCTTCTTGTATGAGCCGATGTGACGAGTGAATTTCTCCATTGTGAGATCAATAAAGACTATCTTATCTTATCTTATCTTATCAGTAGAGCTTTGGGGTGGGTAGTTCATATCTAATTCATATATTTTGTAAAGGAACTGTTATAGCACTTTTTGGACACGGATACAAACATTGTCAGACCCTATAGACCATTTGCACTCTTGATCTCTGTTATATTTAATCTGTGTGCATCAGAAATGAATCATCATTCCTGGTCTTTTCGTTATATAGTGAAGGAAATCTACCAATGACCTCTTTTATTTTTTATTGAAGTATCAAGAAATTTGTAACATCACTAGATCTCTGGGCTTGACCCATTCTAAACTTGCTGTGCCCAAACTTTAAAATTCTGTACCCATTCAAACTAAGTTTTGATATTAAAATTGTTAAATATAGATGTGTGGTTGATTAAACTTTGTGGTTAGTTGTATCATGTACTAGGTGCAACATAGGTGTTGTACATAGTTAGGAACAAAATTCCTATGGCTTATGCCTCAGTCCAGTCTCTATTGACCATGTTTCGATAGAGGAAGTCTTGGCTTAAACCATACTATACCTATAGGACCCTAAAGATTTAGTATATATCTAAACTGAGTATATACAACTATAAAAAATATATATAGATAAGTGTTGGCCAATATTGATCATTTTTAGCTTATCGTCTTTACCTGATGAGCTACAAACCTACTTCAGTGAAGCATGACTATAACAGAAGTCCATGCCTGTCCGCTACCACTGCAATTATATCTGATATTCTACTTTTAGTTTGTGGTTGGACTTTCATGACATTTTTGCATCATTTGAATTTGACTTAATTTGTACTTCTGAGACATTTTATGTGGAAATCATATGAAATTATAAGGCAAAAAAAAAAGGTTTTGTCCTAAATAGGGTTGTGAAAGAACAAAACTTCCATCTAGAACCTCTGCAAAACTGTTTTGAAGTCAATGATATGCCTTTCGGTTTCAGTTTAATAAAACTATACAGATCATCGTTACCAAGCGCTCACAGTGCACAGGAACTGAGTCTCAGTGGGCTCTCTGCCAGATGTAACATGCGGCAGTGGTGCAGCGTTATCTGGCAAACTACGATATCATATAGTTGTATCCTCGCTCAGAGCCTGACTAAGTAAAAAAGACAGCTCTGTATCTGGTTGAGAGCACATCTGGTTGCATTGGAATAATTCCCACCAGCAAGGATTAACAAAATGATGCATTGACACAAAATTTACCTCACACGGTCTAAAACTGGAAAGATTTACAGAGCTACACATTGATTTAAGGTTTAGTCACGTTTGAATGAAAGCCAAATCCTCTGGGTATATAAGTCACATTTACGAATAAGTGGGTTGCCTGTTTTAGTGAATACTCTGAACACTTGTGTCTTTTCAGCTGTAATTCCATACGTTTTTGTGATTTCTGAACAGTCCCACAATATGTCACAAAGAAAAACCTTAACGAATAACATTGTTCTGGCACCTTCGTTTTATTCTTCTCCTTTAATTGGCATGACCACTCAGGTCTCTGCACTCGTAGTGACAGATTATGTTAAATATAGTCTGGAAAAGGAACATGCAGTGCATTGTGAGTGCTCATTCATCCGGTTCAGTTTCATGGACTCGGCAGCGAAATTAACATGATACTCTGGCACGTAAACATCTGCGCTCATTGTACAGATGGTGTTCTATGAACGCTTTGATGAGCTACAATGAAACAACACATCTAAATAAAAAGGGGAATACAAAATGAAAATTGCCTTACAAGAGGCTGAAAACAGAGATTATGGGTCAGAATTCAGCATCCAAGCTGGCAATTAGAAGCATAAGAAATGCAAAGCACGATGCCTCCTGTTGTCTGTGGCAAATGAGGTGAGGGGGGAGGGGGGGGTGCACTGGTGCTGCCTTTGTGTTCTCAACAAAGTGATAATGCCCAAGTGTTGCTTCACCTGAATTTAATGTCTGTGCAGGCAGGCAGATATGCTAATGAGGCTTGGATGTGAGAAGTATGAGCAATTGTTCAGCCAAGCCCTGCTCTGGGCGGTATGCTCTGCTGCTCAACTTCCTGTTATTATTATTTTTTTTAAATGCCAGGATGCACTGAGCATTCTGAAGTGGTGATTAATTAAATGAAAAAATGGGATTAGTGCGGCATCCTGAATTCCCAGTTTCCATGTGATTCCAGAGACAAGACGCAGACCAGCTAAAGCCGGGGATAAAGAGAGCAGGTGTGTGGTGCAGCAGCCAAAATTACTTAAGATTAGAAAGCAGGCATGACTTAGCAAATATTTGCAACTCGCGACAATTTCAACAGACTTTCCAAGCATTTTGTCAACGTGTGTCATCTTTTTAATCTGAACTGACATTGAGGAACCAGGGTCTTAAAATGGTGAGGTTTTTTTATTTTGGCTGTTGTCTCGTCACCTGTAGTGTGCTTTGCAAAAGTCTTCACACCGCTTTCAAAATATTCAATTTATCATTTACGCTACAATCAATAACTACAATGTATTGCACTGCTATTTATATGTGATAAGCCATAATACAGTGGTGCATAAAGATGAAGTTTAAGGAAAATTGTACATGGTTTTGAAAGTCTTTCACAAATAGCTATCTAAGGTTTCTTCAAACCATCACTGTAAATTCCTCTTCTAGCTTTGCACATCTAGAGACTGGCATTTCTCTCCAGTCCCCTTTGCATAATAGCTAAAGCTCAATTTTGAATTTCAATTCAATTCGGTTAAATTTTATTTATATAGCGCCAATTCATTAAACATGTCATCTCAAGGCACTTTAAAGTCTAATTCAATCATATTATACAGGTTGGGTCAGATTATACAGATTGGTCAAAAATGTCCTATATAAGGGAACCAGTTGATTGCATCAAAGTCCCGACAAGCAGCATTCACTTCTGGAGAAGCGTAGAGCCACAGGGAGAGTCGTCTGCATTGTCCATGGCTTTGCAGCAATCCCTCATACTGAGCAAGCATGGAGCAACAGTGGAAAGAAAAACTCCCCATTAATGGGAAGGAAAACCTCCAGCAGAACCAGGCTCAGTATGAACGGTCATCTGCCTCGACCGACTGGGGTTTAGAGAAGACAGAGCAGAGACACAACAAGAGAGACAAATAAGCACAGAAGCACACATTGATCTAGTAATCTGTTCTACATTAGATGGTAGTAGCGGGTGAGCCGTCTTCTCTGGATGATTTCACAGTTAACAGAACGCCAGACCAGGTGTACCTACTATGGAGAAAAAGAGAGAGAGCAAAAAGTTAAAAGCTGAAATGACGACAAGCAATGCAAAACTGGAGAATAGTAGAACTCACCTAATTTCTAGAATTTCTAGAGAGCATTTGTGAAAAACTCTGGGCAGAGTCTTAACTTGGGTCTGTAATTTGTCTGGGCCATTCTGTCATATGGATATGCTTTGATCTAAATCACTCCATTGGAGCCTCTCAACAGGCTTTTCTCCAGAATTACCCTGTATTTCCATCCATCTTTCCATCAATTCTGACCAGTTTGTCTGTCTGTGTTGAAGATAAGCATCACCACAGCATGATGCTGCCGCCACCATGTTTCATTGTGGTGATGATGATGTGTTCAAAGTGATTTGCAGTGTTATTTCTCTGACACAAATAGTAATTTGAATATAAGCCAGAAAGTTCAGATTTTGGTCTAATCTGACCAGGGCGTCCTGCTCTACCTATTTAGTGTCCCCTACATAGCTTGTTTTGACCACAATACTGCTTTTGGCTTTAGCTCAAGAATAACTTTCTTCCTGCCAGTCTTCTCTAGAAGTCAGATTTGTGGATTCTATAACTAATCATGCGGTCAATAAGTTTGTTTATGGAAAACATGTCAGAAATCCAGAAATAACAC
Organism: Fundulus heteroclitus; assembly: GCF_011125445.2. Lineage (NCBI taxonomy): Eukaryota > Metazoa > Chordata > Actinopteri > Cyprinodontiformes > Fundulidae > Fundulus > Fundulus heteroclitus. The sequence goes on from NC_046381.1 coordinate 3,122,477, forward strand.
AAGGTACCTTTACAGATGTTAACTCAAGAGATAATCATCAGAAAAATGCAGAACTAAGAAAATAAGGTAATGTATTATCTAATCAGGAATACCCAGGATATCAATAGGGAACACAGTCGTAAATGAGCAGACACAAAAGAAAGAAAGAAACATAAAAACCTTTAAACAGAGTGGAAATCTAAAACACCAAACAGCTTTAAGCTTAGGTAGTTTTTTTTTTACAATGGAATCTAAAGTACTGCTTACAATCAGATAAAAAGGTCAAAGCATTATGAGAAAAAACTGCAATAGAACAGACACAAAAAATGTAAACTTAAAATATATACAACAAAATAAAAGTGGAAATAAGATAGCATTACTGAAGTTTGAAACGTCAGGTTAAATCCTATCAGCAGATGTCCCCACCTGAGCTGTGCATCTCTGCAGCTCCTCCAGGACGCCATGAGTCTTTTATCTGATGATCCCTTGACTGTTCAGTCTCTAGGTGGACTCTTCAAAACTTGCAATAATTTGCTCAGAACCTAATCATACTTTAACCTTTTCCACAACTTCTTCCCCAGCCTGTGTTCCTATGCTTTAATGCTGCTGTTAGGTCACTCTGACGGTATTCATAACGACCTTAAATTACACATGCTCACATTCAGATGCTCTTAATCCATTAGGTCAACTCTAAAGGGAGTCAGTCTCTCTGAAGTTTATTTAGGGGTACCAGAGTGCAGAGGACTGAATACCAATGCAGCCAGACTTTTTCAGATCTTTATTTGTAGAAACGCTTGGAACAATGCATGCTTTTCCATTTCACCACAGAAATACAATGAAGTTTGCAGTTGTAAACCTACAAAATGTGAACATTTTAAAGAATCTGAACACTTATGAGAGGTGTTGTATGTGCTGCAGGTGTAAAAAAAAAAAAAAAAAGGATAGAGCACAGTCTGTTACAATTGTCCCTAATAACCCTCACATTCTACAGATGAACAGGAGAGCGATTTTAAATCAGCATGAAAGTCCTTTTATTACAAACCCATTTCTTGTAATACATCAAAGACAACCAGGTCCCTGCAAGTGAGGTACTGATAAAGGCTCCCTCTTTTATGCTTTCTTCTTAAAAGGTTATCGAGCCTCCAACTCCTCTCTTGATTAGAGCATATTTTAATTCATACTATTGTAAAAGTCTCATCTGATAATACAGGAAGAATGTATTACACAGCGGATTAAAACTCTATAAATGGCGAGGTACAAAATCTGCCTCAGCTTAGATGAGGCGTTCTGATTATATAAAAAAAAAAAAATGAAATACTTTAGGAGAGTCATGAAAATTGTGTGCCACAGACAGGACCGTGAAAGCCCACTCATCCTTTGAATATTGCTGCACACAGCCTGGCTTTGGCTCACCGTGGCTCTTGGTGCCCTGCCTGTGTGTTGCAGAAACATCCACAAAGAGTCGGCGGCTATTATCGGCAAATAGGAACTGTCCGTCCAGCTGAGTTGCATTCCTCCTGTGTTTCTTGTCACACCTCTTCTCTTTCACTGTCACGTACTCTGCCCGGCGGATGTTGCCCGGCCTCACCTGGCCTCTCCTGTATTTCTCGGGGCTACGCAGGTGCAATTTAAGGATGGCTCCCCCCTGCATCAGAGCAGCTCTACAGATGCACAGGGCAGACACGCAACCAAAAAAAAAAATCCCCGGCAACCCGCCGCTATCCATTATCCCCAAGTTTAAGGTCAACGGGAGCTTTACTGTCGAGCAGGTGAAAAAGGGAGAAGTAACAAATTTATGCCGATGAGAGGTGGCTTTGTTCTCCCCCTCAGACGTGTGAAGTGATGTGAGGGAGAGGTTTGAAGCTATCCAAGCATATAATCGGTAATCAAAATCTATGCTGGCTGTAATAGCCTTTGCCTGCTGGTAGATTGAATTTCAATGTGCCATAATGACTGTGATTGGGAAGCTTTTCACAGTGCTTAATCACATTGGATAATTAAGACTAAACTCTGGAAATGTACAGACATTTGTCTGGTGGCAGGCAACACATTAGAGATCCACATTCATTGAAAATGATAACTGTTACCTTTTTAGATGTCTTTATAATGGACCCATCAGATGTGCATTGCCTGTTTAAAAAAAAATAAGTATTCAGCTCTTGGACTCTTAATGCTGTGCATTAATGATACGGAGATCATGACAAATGCATAGTTCTGGTTCAGCTGTTTATGTACACCCATCATGAGCAAATACTGCACATTAACTTGAGAATGTCCTTGATCTTTGTTTACATTTGTTTTATAAGTGTGACGAAGATAAACTACAGTATTTAAATATTATGTGTTTCAGTTAGCCGAATATGTTTGTTTTAAAGCTTGGCATCTTCGAAAGAGGACACTTTATCTTTGATGAAGGATGTTGGTGTTGGTCTCTGTCTGCATCTTTGAATATGATTAGTGTGTCTTATGAGTCCATGAAGGCTGGGCACCTATAATGGGGTATGGCACAAAAACATAAACTACCATACTGTTACTACTAAAACTTCCAATATCAGCCTTTCCATTATGGATTTTAACCATTATTACAATGTGGAGCTATATGCAGCATGCATATATAAGTATTATATGCACAACTCCAAGCTAATATTTGGTTAAATGCTCAAGAGCAAGTTGTAGAGGAACCTGCTCTAGCCAAGAAAAAGGTCCTGGGATAAATCTGACTGAATATTCAACCCTTCTCCTGGGCAGACTAGGAATGTATTTTTTGTTGGTTGTCTGGGAAGATCTTTGATTTGTGTGATGCACTAGGCCGTGAAAAAGTAACTACAAAGTTTCTAGCATAATTCTAGTTGAATGTTTTTACTACGCTTCATCTCACCTCAGAAATATTTCATTTAAATCGGTTGTTTTCCTGGCCCAGACAAGACTAAGGCTTTTAAACATGGTCCACAAACTTTCAGTGTGGTTGAGGTTGGATACAGTCACAAAGCTTTGTTATTCTCCCTTATCAAAAAGTAGTTATATGTTTTGGACCATCATCATTCTGACACAATTACCCAGCTGCCATTAGCATTTTGCTGCACCCACCAAGCTTAGCAGTTGGTACTGCTAAGCTTGGTGTTGGTTTTTTTTTGTGTTTTTTTTTTCTTTTTTTTTTCTTTTGGCTGGTAAACTAAGATAAAAGGTAAGGCGAGTTTATTTGTACGACACATTTCAGTAACAAGACAGTTCAAAGGGTTGTACACCAGCAGGGCAAAAAAAAAAAGAAAACATTACAGAGGAAAGCATGTTGCATTGGAATAGAAGCAGCAGGTTAAGATATAACATAAGTTGGACTCCAAACTTCAACATTAACAATTAAAGGCAACTCTAAACAAAAAATTTTTTTAACCTTGATTTAAATTAACTCAGTCTTTCAGCACATTTACAGTCTTCTGGGAGTTTGTTCCAGATAAGTGGAGCATAGGAACTAAGTGCTGCTTCTCCGTGTCTGGTCCTGGTTCTGGTTCTGGTTCTGCAGAGTAGGCTGGAGCCAGAAGACCTGAGTAGTCTGGAGGGTTGATGCACTGATAACAAGTCTGTGATGTATTTAGGTGCTAAGACATTCAGGGATTTATAGACTAACAGAAGGATTTTAAAGTCTATTCTCTGAGATACAGGGAGCCAGTGTAAGGACTTTGGAACTGGGGTTATGTGCTCTACTTTCTTAGTCCAGTCATTCTGGATGAGCTGCAGTTGTCTGATCAATTTTGATTGTCAGACCTGTGAAAACACGGTTGCATTAATCGATTTGACAAAAAAGAAACACTTGGATTAGTTTTTTGAGAACCTGCTAAGACATTGGTCCTTTAATCCTGGAAATGTTCTTTGTATGATAGTAAGGTGACTGCAATTTTCTTTAGATGCCTTTGAAACTTGAGGTCTGAGTCCATCACTACACCTAGATTTCAGGCCCGGTGTTACGTCCACCAGGCTCGTTTGGTGGGACAACATTACAAGGAGACCACACAAGGATTTTCTGGTTAAATTAAAACTGAATTTTATTAAATTATACTAAAGAAATAAAAGCCCAAAGAGAGAATACCTGAAATAAGAACCCATAACTAACCAAAAATAAGCAAATACAAAACAAACCTAACAAAACCCAACCATAAGACAAGCTACAAACCAAACCAAACCGGGATCTGAGGAGGGAGAGCAGGAAGAGAGCCTCTCCTCTGCTGCAAGCATAGCAGCTTTAAAGCAGCAGCGCAATAATTAGGGAAATGCATCCTACCTGCAGAAGGCCTGTCTCTCGAACCCTAAAAGGAAAATAAGGCCAGGACTGACTGCAGCCGTAACACCCGGTTGGTGGCTACTAGGTGAAGCAGCTGAAGCTGTGCATTAACTCTTGTTCATTTCTTTGTTGGTCCAAAAATTCTTACTTCAGTTTTGTTTTTATTCAATTGAAAAAAATTTTTTGCACATCCATGCACTGATTTCTTCAAAGCATTTACTCAGTGCTTGAAAGGATTTATAGTCACCTGGTGAAATGGTGATGTAGAGTTGTGTGTCATCTGCATAGTTATGGTAACTATTGTTGTTTTTTATGATGTGAGCTAGAGGGAGCATGCAGGTATTAAGTAAGGAAGACCCTAGATGGACCCTTGGGGATACCCTGCATGTGATCTTTATCGTCTCTGATGTTAAGTTACCCACTGGTACTAAAAAGTCCCTGTCCTTTAACTAGGATTTAAACCAGTCGAGTGCTGTACCAGAAAGGCTGACCCAGTTTTCCAGGAGATCTATCAGAATAGAGTGATCAACCGTATTGAATTCTGCACTGAGGTCCAATAGTACCAGCACTGTGGTTCTTTCACAGTCTGCATTCATATGTCATTAAACACCTTGACCAGTGTGTTCTCTCTACTGTGGTGAGCACGGAAACCTGATTGGAAAACATCAAAGCTGCCGGTCATAGTTAGAAGGTGTTTAATTGTTGAGACACAGTTTTTTCGATAATATAATATTGATAAAGGGGAGTTTTGGGATGGGCATGTAGTTCTGCAGAAGTAGTTTGTCTAAATTGTTCTTTTTCAACAGTGGTTTGATAATGGCTGTTTTTAGAGACTAGAGGAATACACCCTACAGAAGAGATGTAATTGTTATCTGAGTCACATCAGACATTATGATAGGCAAGAAAGCTGTGGGTAGAACATCGAGGCAACAGGAGGAGGAACATAGCTGTGCTTTTTTTTGCTCAAGTGAGATATTTTATCAATATCACTTCCAGTTGGAGACAACTTTGGTTCTGAAGTTGACATGGATGTTCAGACAGCAGCTCTAATCTTCTTAATTTTCTCAGTAAAGAAGTAAGCACATTAGTTGCAGGCCCTGGTGGTATGGCGTTCAGATGACACAGGACTGTTGTTAACCTGTCAACCGTGGCAAATAAGGTAAAAGCATTATTAATGTTTTTGCTGATGATCTCAGAGAAGAATGATTCCCTTGTATTGTTCAGTTTTAAGTTATATCTGTAAGGTCTTTTTATAGATGTCATGGTGAACCTGGAGTCTTGTCTTTCTCCACCTCTGTTCAGCTTTTCGACACTCCCTTTTGTCACTTCTCCACTCAGAATGTTTCTTCCCAGAAACAACCTTTAATTGGAGCAATGCAGTCAATGATGCCTGAAACTTTAGACTGAAACGTATCTACTCGTTCATCTACTGAGTTACAGGACAAAGTGGAAGTAGAGTAGGCTTGGTCATAGGTGTCAGTGGCATTGTCCTTAAAGATGCATTTTCTAATGAAAGAATCCTTCTCCTAAGTAATGACCCTAACCATGTTGAAAATGTATGCATTATGCTAAAAGCTTGGTTTGTGGCAGGAAACCAACCAATTTATCAAGCTCCACTAATTTTAACAAGACCGGTCGACTATCTAGAAAGAATTATGCTGCTAGCATGTTGATGGTGATAAACAAGCTTGATGAGGGACATGAAAACTAAACATTATTGGGGTGTAATGATATATTTAAAACTTTGTAAAAATTGGTGATCCTTTTTCGACTGGAGAAAATTCAATGTACATTCAAATTGGTGCAGAAAATCCTTATTTTTTAACAATTAAAGTATGTTGTTAGAAATGTATTGTACCCTGAAAAAAAACCCAGAATAGACCTGACATTCATTCTCAATATGAGCAAATGTAAATTTCTAACTAGAACTGTATTTCAAGCTATATGTGTCATAGGAAAGCTGCTGGCTTATTTTTTTATGTCTATTTGGCATTTAAAATGTGCAGAAACTCTGAGTCATCACGGATAGTGGTTGTGCAAAGCTATTCTTGCATCTCTTGTTATGACAGTTGACGAATTACAGTCAACATTACTGCTTTTCTCTGCATCCACATTCCACAGCTCTCATAAAGTATAACGGTCATTAGAAATCAGGAGAATTCTTCAGATTCCTACAAACTCATTTCTAAACCGAGGGGAAGTTCAAAAATAAATGGGTGCTTGTTCTTGCTGGTGTCGGCACTGCTAATTATTTTGTCACTTGCCCTGCTGATATGAGAGCCCGCAAGCATCAAAGAGTTGAATTTTCACAATAGATTTGATTAGCTTGCCATATTTTGTGCATAATCATCTTAAATTGGGTTTGCAGATGACAGTGTAAGTACCCTAGAGTTAAACTTGTCCTTACAGGTCGAAAAATGTCCTTCGCTTGTGGGCAGCAGTGACATTTGACGACAGAGTGTGTTTTCAAACTTTGCTGTTTCAAAAGTGTTCAGTTGGGGTTTAATGAGTGTATTGTAATGTTTCTAATGTTGGTTTGTTATTTAAGCAGTCTTGGTTGAATTGTAATATCAAACTAAAGCATGCGCTTTGAGGGAAAACGGAATGCAGTCATTCTAATTACGTTGAATAGAAGTTGTGTAAATACCGCTTGTGGTTGCTATTTTTCTTAACAAATAAACTCAAGTTTACTAATGCGTAGTAAACCAGTGGCATCTGGTGATCTGTGATAAGGTTGCTAGTCAAGGCCGGGTCCAACAAAGAGACACAAAAGCTTCACAGCACACAGCATAGGCTTCTATTTATTTCACCACTCTGGCTATGTTCCCACTGCCGGTCTTAATGCTCAATTGAGATTGTTTTTCCGAGGTCATTCACATTACTTTTAAAATGTTGCTTATATGACTCCAGTGTGACCTGTTTGCGGCTTCAAACTGACCCACATGTGGAAAAGGAAAATACCAATGAATTCCCGCCCAGCAGACTTTGGTCGGGTAGATATGGAAGAAATAGGTGTTATGGTTTTAGGCATCCAACGGACGGCATTTATTGTGTGTAGTACACAAATTTCATCCATTTGGGCTTTAATAGAGGTTTCACTCTCTAAGAGGTCTAACATCTCCACTGAGCAGTACTTTGGCAGGCAGCTGCTAACGCTAACTCATATCATTTCTAGCAGCCAAAGTCCTGACAAATGTCGATGGAAAGTGACGTCAGAGACACATTAAATTCGCCTTGATTGTTCCCACTGGAGTCACAATCCAAAACGTCCGACACGAGTCCGATTCAGGACTACATACGGAAGTGGCCCAAATCTGACTTGAAAAGATCAGAAAAGGGGCCAAATTTGAGCATTCCCACTGGTTCTTAAAAGCCTGACCTGTTCACTGGACCACAAAAAATCTGATTTGGGCCACATTTGCCTGCAGTGGGAACGGAGCCTCTTTGCATAGAGCATTTAACTTTTAGCCCAAAAGAGTCAGGTGATCATCCAATGTGAAAGAAAAAGTAGATATGAACGTGGTACAGTCAAAATAAAAATCTCAACCTTTTGTAGCTCATAAACCAAGCCATTTATTGGCGATGTAATCAACTGTTCTATTTAAATTCCTTAGTAGTTTTGTACTTAAATAATGAATGGAGATAAATATTTAAGCAATACTAAAATCACAATTTCATTTAATTGTGTATTTTGTCAATATTTTATATTATCCACTGCTTTCATTGACTGTGGTCCTGATCCCTGTTTGACCCGGTTGACTTTGCCCTCAATAAAAAAAAAAAAACTAAGGTGGTAGTTTTTATGGTAGTCACATAATCACAAACGGCTATGTTAACTCCTTAGTTCTCAAAGCCTTTATGACATGCAGGTGCAAAATAAAAGTTTGGCTCCTTTCTTTAATACGTGAAAAAACTAAATGTTCAAAATAGTGAAGATGCAACTGTGGCTTTTTACAGTTTTCTGGAAGTTTGTTACACTGATAACAAGTCTGTGATGTATTTAGGTGCTAAGCCATTCAGGGATTTATAGACTAACAGAAGTATTTTAATGTCTATTCTCTGAGATACAGGGAGCAGTGGAAGGACTTTAGAACTGGGGTGATGTTCTCTACTTTCTTAGTCTTAGTGAGGACGCGGGCAGCAGCGTTCTGGATCAGCTGCAGCTGTCTGATCCACTTTTTAGTCAGACCTGTTAAAACACTGTTGCAGTAATCAATTCTACTAAAGATAAATGCATGGATTAGTTTTTCCAAGTCCTTTAATCCTGGAAATGTTCTTCAGGTGATAGAAAGCCGACCTTGTAATTGTCTTTAGATGATTTTGGAGGTTCAGGTCTGAGTCCATCACTACTCCCAGATTTCGGACCTGATCAATCAAAAAATAGTATTTTTGGCAATGCGATAATGTCTACATTAGGTACATTCCTGTACCTAATGTAGACACCCTGTCTACTTTCAAGACTAGGCTTAAAACTTTATTTTTTGACAAAGTTTATAGCTAGAGTGGCTAAGGTTATCCTCAGACATCTCTGTAGTATGCTGCTATAGGTTTAGGCTGCTGAAGGACATCAATATCTATTTAGTAGTTCTCCTACTATTCTCCAATTTGCATCGTTTGTTGTTTCATCTTTTAACTTTTGGTTCTCTCCGTCTTTTTTTCTTCATAGTAGGTACACCTGGTCTGGTGCTCTGTTAGCTGTGACACCATCTCATCTGCCATTTCCATATAACATAGAAAGGATTCCTGGATCAATGTGTGCTACTGTGTTTTTTTTTGTGTTCATGCTCTGTTCTCTAACCTCAAGTCGGTCGAGGCAGATGACCGTTCACACTAAGCCTGGTCCTGCCGGTGGTTTTCCTTCCTGTTAAAGGGGAGTTTTCCTCTCCACAGTCGCTTCATACATGCTCAGTATGAGGGATTGCTGCAAAGCCATGGACAATGCAGACAACTGTCCACTGTGGCTCTACGCTCCTTCAGGAGAAGTAAATGCTGCTTGTCAAGGCTTGATGCAATCTACTGGGTTTCTTTAGATAGGAAATATTTTTGACTAATCTGTCATTTGGTTGAATTTGACTTTGTAAAGTGGCTTGAGATGACATGTGTTGTGAATTGGTGCTATATAAGTAAAATTTAATTGAATTGAATTACCATGTGTAGCAGTTACATTTGCTACACATATTCATCCAGTCATTGTGACTTCTCTATCAGCAATCGATGTGTGGATTTTCTTTTTCTTTTTTTGCCGGAATTTCTTCACAATGTCAAAATCCATCTATCGGAAAAAACATGTACATTGTTAAAAGACATAGGGGAAACAGGGAGACAGCTGCACTAAGATAGGACTAAATGTCAAGGTCAGTAAAATACCAACACAGTGCTTCTTTCAGTGCTTGTTTTTTTCCCCAAAATATCTGGAGCTGGAGATAAGTTATTTGACCTCCAATACTTTATTTCCATTATTTCATCATTTTCCTTATCTGTCTTAAAGTATTACTGTTTCTGTAAACATAGCTGCTAAAATGTAAATCTTTGATTTTAGTTCATATTTAAAGCAACCAATTACTTAACATACTACTTTGGGGATACAAAGAAATCTTGTACTGATAAACTTTAGCTCTTGCTGCTCCAAGGTCATCCTTGAAGGGAATGAGTGGTACTTTCTGGAGGGCGATGCTACAGTCCTCCTTCCAATAAATGCTTTAATTAAAAACCCATTGAGGCAGCTACAATTGCATCCTCCCCTGCTATCAGCAGCTTGATGTGGCGAGTGACCCTGCGGTTGTCACCCTTGCCGGCAGGGCCATCGATCCTAGCAACCGTTTCAGTGGTCAGGAGAGAGAAGGAAACATTTCGTGTTCTAATACAGTTGTGTATATTGCCATTGCATCCCTCAGAGGAGAACTTAAATGAGCAATGAGAACAATAAAGCCCAGACACCCACACTCCAACAAATACCCTGACACACAAACAGTGACTGCCAGGAGCTGGTGATCATGCAGTGTGAGTCACCAGAGAGAGGAAAGCCTTTGTAGTCAATGGGTAATGAAGCCGAGGCAGAGATCGAGTGAAAAGGCAGAGGGGCTAACTATAAGTCGCTGAGGTGCCGGAAACCAGTGGCCCGTTGAACTCGGTCCTTTTTGATATTTCTGAGTGGAGGTTGTGGGGGTAGAAGAAGGGGTCACCGTGCCACCGTCTTTAAGTTTTCCGGTGTTTTTTTTTACCCCCACACATACTTAAAGATGACAACTGTTTAGTGACATATGAACTATTATTGTGTAACACAAATCTCACCTCTATACTTCAAACTACCCTTAGTCTGAATTACAATGCAGATTCTTTTTTTCTAAGTTTCCCATTGAAATTCTGCATAAAATGATGCCCTAATGTTAATTTTTTTTAATGCAGATCTGATTGTTTTGCTTCTCCTTTCCAGTTGTGTCCTCATTGTATAGATTGCAAAAATATCTGTTGTTGTATATTGAATGAAAAAAATAAACTGTTTTGAAGATTCAACATTTTTTATTGGTTTATTCAAATATATATGATGTATATTTGTATTGCATGATGTTGACCCTCCTTTAAATGTTATGATCTTTAAAGCGTTTTACCAATTTGGACTTGTGCCACTGTCCTCCATTGTGCTGGATAATAAACTGATAATTACCAAATTGTGGCTGAATTGTTGAAAGAAGGCACTCTTGGAGAAGGCTTTGATTACACTCTCTTGAATGAATAGCAACCCCACGTGTTAATTATGTCAGGACGCTTCACTGTTGGAACGGCAAGACTCATGGGAGTTATCAACTTGATTTCTGTACAAATACTTTACCCGATATACCAAACAATCAGAAAGAGAACACTGGGGGGAAAAAATGCCTTCTGTTGTTCATTTCTCTTCTTCCTGCAGAATTTCTGTCCTTCATGGTTTTCTTGGATTGAAATATCTTTGTTGCTGTCCCTCTAGCCGCAAGGCCAGGCTTTGTCTCAGTGTGTTTGCATATGCACTCACCCACACACATGCTGCCAGTGTTAAGCAAGCTCTGGACAGCCGGCAACATAATTCTGGAGCATATTTGGCCTTCGTCAGTGCAACTGAGCCGCTAATCTTGAAATTCATTTGTGATCCAGAAAACAGTTGATTTATTTTATGCAGTTAACGTTTTTTTTAAGTTAATGACGATCTTTGCAGTAAGTTTAATTTTATTACTCTGCAATTTCAGTTTTTGTCAGGACATTTAACTATTGTGCTAAGACTATTCCGCAAAGTCTCCAAAACATTGATTTTTGTCATCTACAAAGCAACCATAACTGGACAAATATACAAGTTAGGACTATGTTAAAGTGGTCTGTCTCCATGACAGACTTTACATTTACTGTGACAGTTGAAAAACTGTCACAGTTTATGTGAATGATCATAATCAACAAATGTTCTTATGATTCTGGGACGGTTTAAATACAAGCAACACTTCTAGATCAGTCTGGTTGTAAAAAACAAAACAAAAAAACAAAGCTTCAGGGCAGACTAAGTCATGCGTTGCCTTTCTAATTCGGTTTGTTTACACTTCTACATCTAATGGCTTGGAACATTGCCTGGAACAACTGTATCCAGTTTATTACAGGATATATTTGTATTAAAAGCTTGGTAAACAAGCAAATATGGTCTGCAGATCATCACGTTCAATCTCAGAATGTTCATTGCTGTTGAGTGGAGCCTGGTTATTGCCCAGGCGTGATTATAACATACAGTTTAGACGCATTCAGCTCTGCAGTGTTTGACAAGCTGCTCAATACTGAAGGTACAGGCAGATGCAGAGAGGCTAATTTAGGAGGAAATGGGGATATTTTCAAGCCATGGACAGAAAAACAGAAGCAGTGAGTTTTTTTAACAAGGGATCTGCTAAATACAAACACATTTGAGCACAATATATGAGGACATTAAAGGAGATATGGCTGTCTGACACTGTAATTATCCAATTACCCATGTGTTAATAATTAATGCCTTGTGTTTCTTTGCTTTACTTTATTCCTTTACACAAATTACCCAGGCTTTTATTTGCACTGTGTGCTCTCTCCATTAGAGAACCAGCTCACCAGCCAAAAAGGGACATTTTGAGATTAATTCATCCATCAGTCTGATCAGTCTACTTGGTACACAACTGACAGGTTTCAAGGAGCAATGAACAGGCTCAATAAGCTGAAGTTAACAAGGTCATGCAGTTCACTGAGCAAGTTTTCTTCTGCAATAGATATGAGGTAACGGGTAAAGCTGATAAGGAGACAAAGTGCTTTCTCACAAACCAACGTGTATACATGGCGCTACTATGTAAAGTCAATGCAGTCAGTTAGATAGGCTAAATTGAAAGTTTATATGTATGAGGGATTGCTGCAAAGCCCATCGGCAGTGCAGACTGTCCACTGTGGCTCTACGCTCTTTCTGGATGAGTGAATGCTGCTTGACAAGATTGGATGCAATCTGCTGGGTTTCCTTAGAGAGGAAACTGGAGGATTTGATTAAATTTGACTTTAAAAAGTGGCTTGAGATGACATGAACTGTGAGTTGGTGCTATATAAATAAAATTTAATTTAATTGTATAAACAGATTTTTAATTATGTTTTTTTCATTTGTAGCCAGTCAAATGTACACTGACTGGCCACTTCATTATGTACACTTGCCCCAGTAGAGCTCCACAAAATGTATTCAGATGGATACATTTTAGCAGCTCAATGCATCTAGGGATATGCATGTGGTGAAGAAGACTCGCTGTGGTTGGAACTGAGCATCAGAATGTTGAAAAAGAGGATTGGGGCAACTATGACATGGTTGCCAGATGGGTTGGTCCTGGTGTTTCAGAAATTGCTGACCGGCCGTAATTTCCAATCACAACCATTTTGAGTGAGAATAATTTATTTAATAATTAATTTTTATTACAACCTCTGGGAACTGCCACGGGTTTGTTGGAAAACAATTTCAGGTGACTATCCTCATGAAGCTCATTAAAATAATACCAGGTGTGTGCAAAGCAGTGATCAGTATAACTATATAGCAATAATTTACCGGCAATGTCTCTTGACACTCCAATACTAACAGGTCTAATATGGTAAGGTGTTTGGTTGTAATGATCCAAACTTAGTTGAGAATGCACTCATCTCAACATTAGAAAGAATGTTAAATATGACATAGCTGTAATAACTAAAGATGCAGTGATCGTAGTGTTTTGGCCTTTTTCTTAACTCCAGTTTTGTAAAGTGTTGACACGCCAATATGGATGTTCTGCCAATTCCACTTTGATTTTTAAAAACATTTCAAGTAGCTTTTGTATTACATCTTTCCTAGTTGTTCCCTAATTATTTATAACAAAGCAAAAAAAACACAACAATCACATTTTAGGCTGTCTTTGGTCTTCAAATTTGCATTCAGCACATTCAACAATATTACCAATAATCGGCATTCTGTGTCAATACTTGAAAATGCTGGCCCTTAATATAACTTTATGAATATCACAATGCTGCCATAATTCCTAAATCCCTGATGTTCAATAAAAAGATGTAAAAGTTAAAAAAAAGTTAATTTGTAGTAGTGTGTGCTGCCTTCCTGTTATCAGCTTAAAGTGTCACTCTCTTTTATCTGAATAAACAGTTCATTCCTTCACAGAGAATACAGTTTCCTTTTAAATATGTAACTAAATTTCCAAGTGCTTCCTATGACTTGTCCTTTAAACACTACACTCATAAGAACTGAAAAAAACGTTCTTTAAAAACCTCCACACCAAGTATTTTTTTCATTGGTACCTATGTACGGTGCATTCACAGACAAAAACAAAAATGGATAATTGGGTTCTCACCAGATAGTCACTGGTCAGGGCTGACCAAACTGAAAAACATCAGCGAGTAAATGCTAGTTTCTCAGTCAGTTTTAATTATGAATATGTAGCAATAATTTAGCATCATGAATGAATAAGTGTTGCTTTTCTGTTTTTAAAATAAGTGTTTTTTTGTTAGAATATATGTGTTACTACAGTGACCCATAGAACTGTGCCCTGTTTAATGCCATGAGGGAAAACCTGGCAAGCAATGCCAAAACATGATCACCAAATGGCCTGCGTGACCACGCATCTCTACGTGTTGGCTCACTTTCAGGCAAACCTTTTTTATTTTTCCTCCTTTGATGGGGTAACTCCTACATTGCCATTCGTCCTCACATCCACCGGGATCATTTGACAGATGTATCAACATAGTCCTTAAAACATTTTTTTTATTTATTTAACTTTTCTACTTGTTTGTAAAGGCACTTGTATTTACCTGTTGGCTGATGTAAAACATACTGCAAATCCGATTTACAATGTACCACAACAACATATCATGTTTGGTAAAAGGAAAAACACATTTATTTAGTCTCGATTTTTTTGACATCCATCTGTGAGCCTCAGAATATTTATAACACACTTTATGTTTGATATTCTTTTTTTTTTTAAGCTTTAAACATGACAGAGTGTCAATGGATTTTTGTGACATCAAGTCTCTGAGAATCCAGCCTGACAAGCCTTCAGTCATCACAGACACGGCTGACACATTAATGCTGACATTACCGTGGTGTCAAGGGGTCTCGCTAGGGTGACTCCTGTCTGAAAAACCTCCGACACATGCTGCGATCAGTGCTATTGGAAAAAACAACATTTTATAGGTAAACAAATTGAGTTTCAAGGAGCTGAACTTTTCCACTTTGCATTTTTTGATCTCCATTTTGCTGCCTGTATGCTTTAATGTGCTTTATTCTGGCATGAAATGGCACAACTTAACTAAGTGTCAGATCGACACCGACTTTCTTTTCATGGAGTAGCACAGCTTGCCAGATGATGAAGGCTGAAAAGCTTAGGAAAGTGTTTGTGGTTCTGTTGTCAACAAAGCTGCAACGACTCAAAGCGAAGGCAGTCTTGTTTGTGAGACTACAAAAGCTGGAACTTCTAGGGGAACTTTATCTGTAGTTCTGTATGGATCGTCTATGGGGGAGCTACTGGTGGGGGAACATTGTTGTTGCGTCAATGCAGTGTTCTGCAGAGTTAGAGAATGTCACCGGTGAGATATTCCCTTTTAACACATGAGAAAATGTTCCAGTTCTCTACCTAGACTCAGGCACCCTAGTGATTTATTGAAACATATCTTCCAAAACAGCCCAGATGTAGGACTCCTTTTCGCAAACATGCAGACTATATAAGTGTCAAAAAGCTGTTGCATTTCAGCTTCTGTCCGTCCCACTGCAGTGTTGGATAGTAATGTCACACTGCAAAGACGGTAAAGTAGCCAAATTCCTTTAAACATAATGAATTGTCAGGACAGAATAAAATAAATAAACCTTCCTTGTATTAGATAATGTAAAAATGTTGACTTCAGTGCAGATCATAGTCCTTATTGTTAAATATCTGCATTTTCTTCTTCTCATCTTAATGCTTTCCTTTTTCACCTCTTGAGCAGCAACAACAAAAACATTAGGATACATGGTCACTGATAAAATAACGCAAATTCAAAGCAGTTCAGCACCACGGATAGCGACCATATTGACACCCACGTTAACTTACAACTCAGAGCCTGTAAGTGCACATAGTAAATCACAGACGTATCCACAGAAATGTCTGAATCTTGGCTAAATGCTTATATAAACCACTACAAACATTTTTTTAAAACTATAAGTACTTGAATCAAAAAGCAAACAAAATCCAGAAATGCCATGACTCCATCTTGGTCACAGCCGATCACTTTACAACTGTTAACCACACACAGCTTCTCAGCCGATGAGCTCATAGACCTATAAAGTATCAAGTTTATCCCCACTGATGCTCTTCAGCCAGGGATTTCAGGGACAGAGCCCGCCCTTGGTTTTGTGTCATTAATCTGATTGTGTTGGTGAGTTTGTTAATGCTTGACTTTTGTTATGTACACTGATCTGACAATACATTATGGCCACTTGCATTGTTCCCCTCGTACATCCTAGTGCCATGTCCTCTCAAGGGATTATCAAACCAAGCTGGACCAAAGCAGTTGCTTTGTGGTCCAGTTCTGAAGCTCACATTGCCAGTTTTGGTAAGCACAGGCACCCTGAATAGTCTACAGCCGTGCATCTCCATGCAGAACAAACTGATAAACTATGTTCTTACACATTTTTATATAAGAGCCAGTGTCAGCTTCTTCAGAATATCGAGCCGCTGCAGCTTGTCTGTTGGGTCAGGCCACACAAGCCAGACATGTCTTCTCGCATTAATCAGTGAGACTTAGCCATTCATAATCCCTGTGACTGTTCACAACTGTTATTTTGTTGGATCACTTTGAATAGATTCTGTCCCCTTCAGACCAGGAAGACCCACAAGAGCTGCAGTTTTAGAGACGGTAAAACCCAGTAATTTAGCCATCACAATTTGGCCCTTGTTGAACTCGGTTTCATTGTTATGATTGCCCATTTTTCAATCTTCTAAAACTTAAAATTTGATGACAGTGTTCACTTGCTTCTTATCCCACCCCCTAACAGGTAACATGGTGAAGAAATAACCCGTTTTATGCATTTTACCTGTTAATGGGCATGATTTCATGCCTGATCTGGGTTTTTCTGTTATGTTCTGAAATGCATTACTGTAATGAATGATGTGGTGAAGAACCCAGAATTCAGCCAAACACTGTAGAAATGCTTTTGACGGTGTTTTAATGGAGGGAAGGTGAGGAGAGGGAATCAAAACAGTCAAACAGAACAGGGTCCAAAAAGGGTAAGGCAGACATCCAGACAACTTGACAGGGAACCGGCAACAGAACTGGGCAGAACAAAACAGATCAGGTTACAGACAGGATCAACGTGCTGGGAGCTCTTACCAAACTGAGGCAGCAGACACATGGGTGACAAGTGTGACGAACCGACAGGGAGCAGAGAACTAAGGCAGGTTTAAATAGGTGGCTAGAACAGGTGAGCGGAGGGAAACTAATCAAGGACAGGTGGGAGTGATTAAGGGAGCAGACAGGACACTAGAAAATAACCCTAAGACAAAACCAAGCAAACCAAGCACAGAACTAAAAGCAGAGCTAAAACAGGGACCAGATAACTAACACAATAAAGGGGCTAAACTAGAATCCAAAAACGGAAATAAATCTAAGGGCAAAAAGAGCTACTTTAACCAAATAATAAACATAAACCAGAACGTGACAATTACCTCAGTTTCTCTCTAGTTCAAATGGAACTGTATCATCCGGAAAAAAGATAGGACTGAGAGGTTCCCGGTTGAGACTCCCTCCTTTCCATAACTGCATCTTAGGATCCTGTCTATGAGCACCACAAACAGATTATGTACGTACCGTGGCTTTTGTCCGGGCCACGGGAATATGGACCACATCTTTACCCTTTAAAAGTTGATAAAGAGGGGTTTGGTTGTGCAGACCTTGTATAGCTAAAAAAAATATCTGTGTCCAGATTTACGACACTTCTCAAACTTGGTCTCGGTCAGGGTTGCCCTCGTCACTGACCCTCGTCTATACTGACTTTTTTTTTTTACAACTAAAGCTAGTGCAACAATACATGATTTTCTGCTCAATTTTACCCCCCAATTCCCAGATGGTTAAACTGCATCAGGGAGCAGGGATAGTCAGCATATAAATCTGTTGGTGTGAGATGGGGTAAAAACTGGAGTTCTGCAAGTGTGTGAGGGGAACCGACCTGACATCAGTCACAGTCATACAAACATGTTTAACTTTTTGTGAGGTGGATCTGGATGCAGTTGGGTAGTATGAACTGATCACTGACCCAAAGGCATGCTGTAGACGGTCCATTAAAAAGAGAGGCTGGAAGACAGGCACATCAGCCAGCCACCATTATGAACATAATGCAGACAGCATAATACATATTATACCCTAATAATTATAACCTCATTGATTGAAAAAAAAACAATAGAGATAATTACATATTCAAGATGAAAACACAATAAATAAAGAAGGGCCTTATTAAAATAAACCAAATAATTCACATGTTAAATATAAAGGTTATTGGACCTGATTTACCACAATGACATTTGTGAATATTATTTTCCACCTAGAATTATTTCCACTGGATTGCTCAAATATTGTTGTCTATTTGAGCAATCCAGCGTAAACATTATAGTGTTTGTTGCTGCTGAAATAGCATTTTTAGATTCCAGCCAATATTTAAAGTCATTTCCAACCCATCAAACACACCCATAATCTCGAATACCCTCGCCAAACTCTTGCCATGAGCATCGCAAATAATACAGTCAACTCGTTTCACATCACATTCGTATTCTGAGAGTATCTTCTATTCATTGCCACCTACTGGTATGTTTGCGCCTTTAAACTGTCACCCTCACAAGAGTTTCCATGACAGCTTGATGCACTGAGCTTGCCTTAGAGGGTCTTGAATAATCCTGCAGTCTGTGTCCCAGCAGCAGGTCTAGTCTTCAGCCATGTGATTCCACAGTCTTCCATTTGTGACACAAAAACTGGTCTGTTGGCACAAACAACCGGTCGTGCAGTGTTTGCCCAGCTTAAGAGAAGCCGGAGTGAGTGGTTAAAGTCAAAGGCGGCTGTTTATTTTCTCTAAAACACAGGTAAACTGTATTCTTTCTGTGGTTGTAAAGTACTAAAATAAACTCAATATTTAATAATTTGAGAATGTGCTTTGGGGTAATAAACCTCAGTTTAATTGGGTCTAAACAGAGTAAAGAAAAGTAAACCCTTCTTTAAATGCTAAATGCGTCATTATAACTTTTCAGTTAACCAATCTCCTTGAACTATTATACATTAACAATAGCTGTATCTCTTGTTACCTTCAGCTGCCTGCTGATTGTTAATGGCCACAAAAGAATCTGTCCCAATAACTGACTTTAATGAGTGCAATATACCAGCTACAGCTGTGTGTGTCTGAGCATAATTAGAAGGACAACGTTTTTGTCTCTCATAACCTTCTTTTTATTGCCTAAACTTATTTGTAATTTTTCAGTCCTCATCTCTTTCACGCAGCCATGAGCTGTTTCAGGAGTGATGCTTCTTTAATTAATGAGCTGCTTAAGAAATAAGATTTAGAGAATGAACTCTAATAAAAGCAAGTGGTAAAAAGAAAAGTGTGTGTGTATATATATATATATATATATATATATATATATATATATATATATATATATATATATGTGTGTGTGTATTGTGGTAGAGTTAAGGCTGAGATGAGAAAGAGCACAACTGAGCTCACTGAGTTGTGCTCTAAATGGTTGCAACAGTTCCACAAAAGCTCATCATCGCCATCACACCAAAATAAAAAATTCAAACGGAGGAACAGGTGTCATGCTCTTTTCTAACTGCATTAAGTCTGTTGCTCAGCAAACAGTGCCACACACATCTGCAATGCAACTCCCGATAATAAGTTTCTAATTAAAACGTAGCATGCACAATTAGAGCTCAAAATTCATGACCTAATAAAGTCAGAGAATCAAGCATGATATTATCTTCCTCCAAAGTGAAAGGGCAAAGGACACATATATTATCTATCTGGCAGAGTAATTATAATGATGAGAAGAGGGTAGCTTTTCAACACACCAGGCATGGCAGTGCATTAATACAAGAAATGATGGTGATAGGCCCGAAAATGGCGGGGGTGTGGAAAATGAACTTGAATGTTTTTGTCCGCTTTTCTAAATCACAAAAGCTCATGGAAGCTTGAACTGTCATGACGAACTTGTTCCCAACCGGCTTAATTGAGATTTGACTGGATCAGGAGTGTCAGAGTTGAAGATAGAAATCTACAGAGCAAAGATTGTAGGAGTGGTAATACAGCATTCATAGTGACTCATGTATAAAAATAAATGAGGAGGATTAGATTGTTATGTTAACCCATACATTAGTTAAAACAGCAATGCGTTTTGACCCCAGATTTGATCCAAATATTAGATAATTTGAGATAATTAATTATTTTTCAGGTCAATATACAGCACTTGGCACATATCCACGCTCTGTATGGGCTGTCCTTTTCAAAAAGTCACATATGTAACTTGAGAGGGTCGGATCACTCGCAGAATAGGTCGTCAGACCTAGAGTGGTGCTCTAAGTCTCATGAAGGTTACATCAATCTGAGCTCAGACAGCCATAACAACAAAACAAAACAGATGTGACACTTACCTGGTCAGACATATTTTTGGTTCTGTGCTGCAGGATTTAATCTAGAAGTAACTCCATGACTTCTGAATCTGCTATCAGATTCCAAAACACGGAGGGAGACTGTTTCATTTTGCAACAGTGCAGTGTTGCCAGTGGCCTTCAGTGGCACTAAACCTGGAACTTGCAGGTCTAGCACCCCCAGATACTGTTTACATTTTGCTGCTTTGAGCTACAAAAACTCGTCCACGTTTTGCAAGTGGGATTACAAAAATCATCTCATTCAGTTTAATGGATCGGTGCCATCAGGCCCTCTGAGCAAGGCCAGCAGGCAATTTAGGTGAAGTGTGCTGATGCCCAGGGACACAATGACTGAGATGGTCAGAGTGGGTGATTGAACCGGCCACTGTTGCAAATAGTGTGACATCACTGAACAATCATGTCACAGTATTTTCATGCAAAACAATGTCATGGACCTCCAATTTCACAATTTTGGCTATTTTTGTTTCTTGCTGCGATTTTGTAGTCCAAGCTGAAGTATGTCGAGGCTATAAGTGTATAAACGTGTATAAAATGAGCTGGAGTTGAATGCTTTGTGACCTGGAGAGGGGCGGTGGGTGAAGTGCTTCCTTTAGATTTAAAGAGATCACACCAAAACAAGTTGCTTTCGGACGCGCCTCAGTACGGGGGCCAAAGAGTGGCTGTGGGGAAACAATACTAATGAATTCAGACCAAAGTATTGCAGTTCGATCTGATATAGACCACAACTGAATGATTTCAATGTGAAAGGGAAGATGTTAAAAAGCATGATCTGTAAGGGATAAATGCCCGATGAAGTGTCCATTATCAGAAATTAATGGCGCAGAGACGTGACCCATCCGATGCAGAGCAGAGGGCGGTTGCTTCCTCAAAGTCCATTAATGTCTGATAATAGACACCTCAAAGGGCATTATCCCACTTATACCATGGTCACTTAAAAGATAAATAAATATTAAATCAATTCTAAATACTTTAATTTTAAATCCTACATTTTTCTCTAGAAGCGAACTGAGATAACTATTTAATATAACCAGGTAACCAGCATCAAATGTCTTGCCTTTACCAACTAACATTGGAGCCAGTGCAATAATTTAGAACAGTCAGGCTATTTGACCGGTACTTTTTTTAATAGGTGTCCTATAACACTTTTTAACGGACACCCTGGAGCCAATCAGAATGGAGTATTCACCCAGACCATGACATAAGTCTCCTATAAAATTCATACGCCAATCAGACCAAGCTGACAGTTGTGAAATTTTATGAACACCTTTGATTCATCAGAACAGGTTAATTGAAGTAAGTGATTTTTTTTTTTTTTTTTTTTTTTTTTTAGTAATTGCTGTCATTCTGACAACCAGATATTCATCGATGAAGTTATCTATGGGTCATGCCGCATAATGGCATATGACTTTTGACTACATGTTCACCAGCGGCCCACACATGAATAACAAAATAAAAGCCTCATCCTGACCACACTGAGCCAGGTTATCTAGGTATTCATTCCACCAGGATGAACTCTGGATATTTAGCTTGATCTGAGATAACACCTGTAAAACCCTTTTTCCTGATGGCCTTTGGGTTATTTTCCTTGATACCGTGTTGCTGCAGCTGCCAACAGAAAAATGCAGCCTGTCTCTTAGCATGGGCTGTGAGTAACAACCGACTACTGATATTGAAGTCAGGGAAAGAAACAGCTCCAACCATGCACTTTGCTTTTTTAACCAGTGGAACATGAAGCCCGGGGCCTGTGGTCTTGTTATTTTGACAGGGCTAAACCAGCTTTGCTGATGTGAGTCGGCAAAAATGACTCTCAAAAACACTTATCAGTCATTTTTTTCACGTACACACAGGCCTGCTGCAGCACATTATTCTTTCTCTCAGCATCACTCCTCTAAAACAATTTCCTCCCCAAAGTACTGAAAGCTCCAGGTAGAAAAAATTTAAGCAAAAGATCCCCGACAAGGTCAAAGCGGGCAACATCCTTTCATTATCAACTGGAAAAAACATATTCTTAAAAGTATCACATTTCCCATGTTCAATCTCCCCTCTCAATGTGGTGTCCTGTCCTCCTTTTTACTACCTAGTTAGAGCTGGAACACTGATTGCGTTCGAAATCATCATCCCTGTGGAAGTTAATGGGAACCCACAGGAGTCCTGCAGAAGACAGGAGGTGGCATATTGTGTGGCTCAAACCTACCTTCAACGTGAGTCTACATGTAAAAAAAGAAAAGAAAAAAAAAGGTCTTTCATCTTTAAATTAGGCCCCTCTGTTGTGGAAAGAAAGGAACAGAAAAGAGACGAACTCCAAAAGAAGCAAAACATCGGGGCCAACTGGGCACAACAGTCCCGCATACACACCGCTTTATGTTGCCGTTGGTATCCAAGGGTTTTGTAACCAGACCATATTCGCTAATAGAATCAAAAGATTACACCTAAGAGTTCTTCACATTGACCACAACTTTCCTACACATATTCCAAATCAAATTTCCAGAATCGAATCTTCAGCGTTTGCTGTCAACTTGATGAAGCATGAATCATTCATCATAAAAAAAAAACACACTATGAATATCAGATTTGCCTGCTGGTTGAGCTATGCATTTTTAGAATATGAGCCATGTTGGACCAACGTATGCAATGGTGCGTGAATAGTTGGACGGACAGCTTGATGGGCATATGGCAAGATTGTCAGACAGAGAGATGATTCACGTGTGGAAGGACTGATAGAGGAAGGAAGTGACGGCTGGACTGGCGTATGAACGGTAGAACGGACGGACGGACAGTCCGGTGGGCTGGTGCCTGATTTGAAGGATGGATGAGCGGCC
>NC_046381.1:3146218-3202495 GCF_011125445.2 Fundulus heteroclitus
ATATGATTAGTGTGTCTTATGAGCCCATGAAGGCTGGGCACCTATAATGGGGTATGGCACAAAAACATAAACTACCATACTGCTACTACTGAAACTTCCAGTATCAGCCTTTCCATTATGGATTTTAACCATTATTACAATGTGGAGCTATATGCAGCATGCATATATGAGTATTGTATGCACAACTCCAAGCTAATATTTGGTTAAATGCTCAAGAGCAAGTTGTAGAGGAACTTGCTCTAGCCAAGAAAAAGGTCCTGGGATAAATCTGACTGGATATTCAACTCTTCTCATGGGCAGACTAGGGATGTATTTTTTTGATAGTTCCCTGGCATGATCTTTGATTTGTGTGATGCACTAGGCCGTGAAAAAGTAACTACAAAGTTTCTAGCATAATTCTAGTTGAATGTTTTTACTACGCTTCATCTCACCTCAGAAATATTTCATTTAAATCGGTTGCTTTCCTGGCCCAGACAAGGCTAAGGCTTTTAAACATGGTCCACAAACTTTCAGTGTGGTTGAGGTTGGATACAGTCACAAAGCTTTGTTATTCTCCCTTATCACAAAGTAGTTATGTGTTTTGGACCATCATCATTCTGACACAATTACCCAGCTGCCATTAGCATTTTGGTGCACCCACCAAGCTTAGCAGTTGGTTCAGTGTGTTTTTTTTTTCTTTTGGCTGGTAAACTAAGATAAAAGGCAAGGCAAGTTTATTTGTACGACACATTTCAGTAACAAGATAGTTCAAAGGGTTATGCACCAGCAGGGTAAAAAAAAAAAAAAAAAAAAAAATTACAGAGGAAAGCATGTTTCATTGGAATAGAAGCAGCAGGTTAAGATATAACATAAGTTGGACTCCAAACTTCAACATTAACAATTAAAGGCAACTCTAAACAAAAAAAATGTTTAACCTTGATTTAAATTAACTCAGTCTTTCAGCACATTTACAGTCTTCTGGGAGTTTGTTCCAGAT
Source organism: Fundulus heteroclitus (assembly GCF_011125445.2). Lineage (NCBI taxonomy): Eukaryota > Metazoa > Chordata > Actinopteri > Cyprinodontiformes > Fundulidae > Fundulus > Fundulus heteroclitus. The sequence continues at coordinate 3,147,195 of NC_046381.1, forward strand.
AAGTGGAGCATAGGAACTAAATGCTGCTTCTCCGTGTCTGGTTCTGGTTCTGCAGAGCAGGCTGGAGCCAGTAGGCCTGAGTGGTCTGGATGGTTGATGCACTGATAATAAGTCTGTGATGTATTTAGGTGCTAAGACATTCAGGGATTTATAGACTAACAGAAGGATTTTAAAGTCTATTCTTTGAGATACAGGGAGCCAGTGGAAGGACTTTAGAACTGGGGTGATGTGCTCTACTTTCTTAGTCCAGTCATTCTGGATGAGCTGCAGTTGTCTGATCAATTTTGATTGTCAGACCTGTGAAAACACGGTTGCATTAATCGATTTGACAAAAAAGAAACACTTGGATTAGTTTTTTGAGAACCTGCTAAGACATTGGTCCTTTAATCCTGGAAATGTTCTTTGTATGATAGAAAGGCGACTGCAAATTTCTTTAGATGCCTTTGAAACTTGAGGTCTGAGTCCATCACTACACCTAGATTTCAGGCCCGGTGTTATGTCCACCAGGCTCGTTTGGTGGGATAACATTACAAGGAGACCACACAAGGATTTTCTGGTTAAATTAAAACTGAATTTTATTAAATTATACTAAAGAAATAAAAGCCCAAAGAGAGAATACCTGAAATAAGAAACCATAACTAACCAAAAATAAGCAAATACAAAACAAACCTAACAAAACCCAACCATAAGACAAGCTACAAACCAAACCAAACCGGGATCTGAGGAGGGAGAGCAGGAAGAGAGCCTCTCCTCTGCTGCAAGCATAGCAGCTTTAAAGCAGCAGCACACTAATTAGGGAAATGCATCCTACATGCAGAAGGCCTGTCTCTCGAACCCAAAAAGGAAAATAAGGCCAGGACTGACTGCAGCGTAACACCCGGTCGGTGGCTACTAGGTGAAGCAGCTGAAGCTGTGCATTAACTCTTGTTCATTTCTTTGTTGGTCCAAAAATTCTTACTTCAGTTTTGTTTTTATTCAATTGAAGAAAATTTTTAGCACATCCATGCACTGATTTCTTCAAAGCATTTACTCAGTGCTTGAAAGGATTTATAGTCACCTGGTGAAATGGTGATGTAGAGTTGTGTGTCATCTGCATAGTTATGGTAACTATTGTTGTTTTTTCATGATGTGAGCTAGAGGGAGCATGCAGGTATTGAGTAAGGAAGACCCAAGATGGACCCTTGGGGATACCCTGCATGTGATCTTTATCGTCTCTGATGTAAAGTTACCCACTGATACTAAAAAGTCCCTGTCCTTTAACTAGGATTTAAACCAGTCGAGTGCTGTACCAGAAAGGCCGACCCAGTTTTCCAGGAGATCTATCACAATGGAGTGATTGACAGTAATGAATTCTGCACTGAGGTCCAATCGTACCAACACTGTGGTTCTTTCACAGTCTGCATTCATATGGATGTCATTAAACACCTTGACAAGGGCGGTCTCTGTACTGTGGTGAGCACAGAGACCTGATTGGAAAACATCAAAGAGGCTGGTCATAGTTAGAAGGTGTTTAATTGTTGAGACATTTTTTTTCGATAATACAATATTGATAAAGGGGAGGTTCGGGATGGGCCTGTAGTTCTGCAGAAGTGGTTTGTCTAAATTGTTCTTTTTCAACACTGGTTTGATAATTACTGTTTTTAGAGACTAGAGGAATACACCCTACAGAAGAGATGTATTTGTTATCTGAGTCAAATCAGACATTATGATAGGCAAGAAAGCTGTGGGTAGAACATCGAGGCAACAGGAGGAGGAACATAGCTGGGTTTCTTTTTTGCTCAAGTGAGACATTTTATCAATATCACTTCCAGTTTGAGATAACTTTGGTTCTGAACTTGACGTGGATGTTCAGATAGCAGCTCTAATCTTTTTGATTATCTCAGTGAAGAAGTTAACTCATTAGTTGCAGGCCCTGGTGGTATGGAGTTCAGATAACAACAGGACTGTTGTTAACCTGTCAGCCGTGGCAAATAAGGTAAAAGCATTATTAATGTTTTTGCTGATGATCTCAGAGAAGAATGATTCCCTTGTATTGTTCAGTTTTATGTTAGATCTGTAAGGTCTTTTTATAGATGTCATGGTGAACCTGGAGTCTTGTCTTTCTCCACCTGTGTTCAGCTTTTCGACACTCCCTTTTGTCACTTCTAACTGCTGGAGCACTTCTCCACTCAGAATGTTTCTTCCCAGAAATAACCTTTAATTCAATCTGAAAAACTCACACAGAAAGAAAAGGCAATTAGAAGAATTTTATTGATACAATATTTTAGTTTGGTGCTCAGACCTCGGCAGGAAAAATTCACGCTGAATTATACTTCAATATGCATAAGCAGGCGTATGAGAACAGGGATATTTCCCCCCAGGTCTGAAACTGGTGGTGGAGTGGAGATAAATAAAGTTTGTTCAGTCTATATGCTGAATTGTTTGAGCTAGATGTCCAACTTGATAAACACAGGTTTGCATGAACTGTCCATGATGAGCAAGCATGAAGCGACTGTGGAGAGGAAAAACTCCCCTTTGGGAAGAAACCTCTGGCAGAACCAGGCTCAGCATGGCGGTCTTCTGCCAGACCGTTTTAAGGAGTGACTGGGAATTCCATAAGAGTCCAGGAGGAATTACACTCTGATAGGGACGAGGTTGAAGGAGGACCGTAGGAAAGCCAGGCGAAGCTTGCTACGATGGTGGAGAAGGGGATGGAGGTGGGTTGAAACCGGTCAACAGAGTCCAAACCGGACACGGCACAGCCACCGCTTGCTCGCTGAGGAGAAGGCCGAGACAAGGATGTGGAGTTCTTTTAAGATGAACCCAGGATGCTGATTGGCTTCGAGGAGGAGCAGTTCAAAGCTGATTGGCTTGTGTCGGAGGCGGATGAGTCCCTGATTGATGGAGGTAGGCAATAGAGTTTCTTCAGTCTGAATTTTCGCTTAAGCTGCATTTGGAGATGCAGTCAACGATGCCTGAAACTGAAAGACTGAAAGTTTTCTACTCGTTCATCTACTGAGTTATAGACAAAGTGGACGTAGAGTAGGCTTGGTCATAGGTGTCAGTGGCATTGTCCTTAAAGATGCATTTTCTAGTGAAAAAAATCCTGCTCCAAAGTAATGACCCTAACCATGTTGAAAATGTATGCATTATGCTAAAAGCTTGCTTTGTGGCAGGAGACCAACCAATTTAACAAGCTCCACTAATTTTACCAAGACCGGTCGACTATCTAGAAAAAATTATGCCGCTAGCATGTTGATGGTTATAAACAAGCTTGATGAGGGACATGAAAACCAAACATTATTGCGTGTAATGATACATTTGAAACTTTGTAAAAAAAATGGTGATCCTGTGTGGACTGGAGAAAATTCAATGTACATTCAAATTGGTGCAGAAAATCCTTATTTTTAACAATTAAAGTATGTTGTTAGAAATGTATTGTACCCTGAAAAAAAAAAGCCCAGAATAGAGCTGACATTCATTCTCAATATGAGCAAATGTAAATTTCTAACTAGAACTGTATTTCAAGCTATATGTGTCATAGGAAAGCTGCTGGCTTATTTTTTTATGTCTATTTGGCATTTAAAATGTGCAGAAACTCTGAGTCATCACGGATAGTGGTTGTGCAAAGCTATTCTTGCATCTCTTGTTATGACAGTTGACGAATTACAGTCAACATTACTGCTTTTCTCTGCATCCACATTCCACAGCTCTCATAAAGTATAACGGTCATTAGAAATCAGGAGAATTCTTCAGATTCCTACAAACTCATTTCTAAACCGAGGGGAAGTTCAAAAATAAATGGGTGCTTGTTCTTGCTGGTGTCGGCACTGCTAATTATTTTGTCACTTGCCCTGCTGATATGAGAGCCCGCAAGCATCAAAGAGTTGAATTTTCACAATAGATTTGATTAGCTTGCCATATTTTGTGCATAATCATCTTAAATTGGGTTTGCAGATGACAGTGTAAGTACCCTAGAGTTAAACTTGTCCTTACAGGTCGAAGAATGTCCTTCGCTTGTGGGCAGCAGTGACATTTGACGACAGAGTGTGTTTTCAAACTTTGCTGTTTCAAAAGTGTTCAGTTGGCGTTTAATGAGTGTATTGTAATGTTTCTAATGTTGGTTTGTTATTTAAGCAGTCTTGGTTGAATTGCAAGATCAAACTAAAGCACTTTGCACTTTGAGGGAAAACGGAATGCAGTCATTCTAATTACGTTGAATAGACGTGTAAATACCGCTTGTGGTTGCTATTTTTCTTAACAAATAAACTCAAGTTTACTAATGCGTAGTAAACCAGTGGCATCTGGTGATCTGTGATAAGGTTGCTAGTCAAGGCCGGGTCCAACAAAGAGACACAAAAGCTTCACAGCACACAGGATAGGCTTCTATTTATTTCACCACTCTGGCTATGTTCCTACTGCCGGTCTTAATGCTCAATTGAGATTGTTTTTCCGAGGTCATTCACATTACTTTTAAAATGTTGCTTATATGACTCCAGTGTGACCTGTTTGCGGCTTCAAACTGACCCACATGTGGAAAAGGAAAATACCAATGAATTCCCGCCCAGCAGACTTTGGTCGGGGAGATATGGAAGAAATAGGTGTTATGGTTTTAGGCATCCAACGGACGGCATTTATTGTGTGTAGTACACAAATTTCATCCATTTGGGCTTTAATAGAGGTTTCACTCTCTAAGAAGTCTAACATCTCCACTGAGCAGTACTTTGGCAGGCAGCTGCTAACGCTAACTCCTATCATTTCTAGCAGCCAAAGTCCTGACAAATGTCGATGGAAAGTGACGTCAGAGACACATTAAATTCGCCTTGATTGTTCCCACTGGAGTCACATTCCAAAACGTCCGACACGAGTCCGATTCAGGACTACATACGGAAGTGGCCCAAATCTGACTTGAAAAGATCAGAAAAGGGGCCAAATCTGAGCGTTCCCACTGGTTCTTAAAAGCCTGACCTGTTCACTGGACCACAAAAAATCAGATTTGGGCCAGATTTGCCTGCAGTGGGAACGGAGCCTCTTTGCATAGAGCATTTAACTTTTAGCCCAAAAGAGTCATTGGAGTCATCCAATGTGAAAGAAAAAGTAGATATGAATGTGGTACAGTCAAAATAAAAATCTCAACCTTTTGTAGCTCATAAACCAAGCCATTTATTGGCAATGTAATTAACTGTTCTATTTAAATTCCTTAGTAGTTTTGTACTTAAATAATGAATGGAGATAAATATTTAAGCAATACTAAAATCACAATTTCATTTAATTGTGTATTTTGTCAATATTTTATATTATCCACTGCGTTCATTGACTGTGGTCCTGATCCCTGTTTGACCCGGTTGACTTTGCCCTCAATAAAAAAAAAAAAAACTAAGGTGGTAGTTTTTATGGTAGTCACATAATCACAAACGGCTATGTTAACTCCTTAGTTCTCAAAGCCTTTATGACATGCAGGTGCAAAATAAAAGTTTGGCTCCTTTCTTTAATACGTGAAAAAACAAAATGTTCAAAATAGTGAAGATGCAACTGTGGCTTTTTACAGTTTTATGGAAGTTTGTTACACTGATAACAAGTCTGTGATGTATTTAGGTGCTAAGCCATTCAGGGATTTATAGAAGAAGTACAGAAGTATTTTAATGTCTATTCTCTGAGATACAGGGAGCCAGTGTAATGACTTTAGAACTGGGGTAATGTGCTCTACTTTCTTAGTCTTAGTGAGGACGCGGGCAGCAGCGTTCTGGATCAGCTGCAGCTGTCTGATCCAGGACGCGGGCAGCAGCGTTCTGGATCAGCTGCAGCTGTCTGATCCACTTTTTAGGCAGACCTGTTAAAACACTGTTGCAGTAATCAATTCTACTAAAAATAAATGCATGGATTAGTTTTTCCAAGTCCTTTAATCCTGGAAATGTTCTTCAGGTGATAGAAAGCCGACCTTGTAATTGTCTTTAGATGCTTTTGGAGGTTCAGGTCTGAGTCCATCACTACTCCCAGATTTCGGACCTGATCAATCGAAAAATAGTATTTTTGGCAATGCGATAATGTTTACATTAGGTACATTCCTGTACCTAATGTAGACACCCTGTCTACTTTCAAGACTAGGCTTAAAACTTTATTTTTTGACAAAGTTTATAGCTAGAGTGGCTAAGGTTATCCTCAGATATGTCTGTAGTATGCTGCTATAGATTTAGGCTGCTGGAGGACATCAATATCTATTTTAGTAGTTCTCCTACTATTCTCCAATTTGCATTGTTTGTTGTTTCATCTTTTAACTTTTGGTTCTCTCCATCTTTTTTTCTTCATAGGTACACCTGGTCTGGTGCTCTGTTAGCTGTGACACCATCTCATCTGCCATTCCCATATAACATAGAAAGGATTCCTGGATCAATGTTTGCTACTGTGTGTTTTTTTTTTTTTGTGTGTTCATGCTCTGTTCTCTAACCTCAAGTCGGTCGAGGCAGATGACCGTTCACACTAAGCCTGGTTCTGCCGGAGGTTTTCCTTCCTGTTACAGGGGAGTTTTCCTCTCCACAATCGCTTCATGCATGCTCAGTATGAGGGATTGCTGCAAAGCCATGGACAATGCAGACGACTGTCCACTGTGGCTCTACGCTCTTTCAGGAGGAGTGAATGCTGCTTGTCAAGGCTTGATGCAATCTACTGGGTTTCTTTAGATAGGAAATATTTTTGACTAATCTGTCATTTGGTTGAATCTGACTTTGTAAAGTGGCTTGAGATGACATGTGTTGTGAATTGGTGCTATATAAGTAAAATTGAATTGAATTGAATTACCATGTGTAGCAGTTACATTTGCTACACATATTCATCCAGTCATTGTGACTTCTCTATCAGCAATCGATGTGTGGATTTTCTTCTCCTTTTTTTGCCAGAATTCCTTCACAATGTCAAAATCCAGCTATCGGAAAAAACATGTACATTGTTAAAAGACATAGGGGAAACAGGGAGACAGCTGCACTAAGATAGGACTAAATGTCAAGGTCAGTAAAATGCCAACACAGTGCTTCTTTCAGTGCTTGTTTTTTTCCCCAAAATATCTGGAGCTGGAGATAAGTTATTTGACCTCCAATACTTTATTTCCATTATTTCATCATTTTCCTTATCTGTCTTAAAGTATTACTGTTCCTGTAAACATAGCTGCTAAAATGTAAATCTTTGATTTTAGTTCATATTTAAAGCAACCAATTACTTAACATACTACTTTGGGGATACAAAGAAATCTTGTACTGATAAACTTTAGCTCATGCTGCTCCAAGGTCATCCTTGAAGGGAATGAGTGGTACTTTCTGGAGGGCGATGCTACAGTCCTCCTTCCAATAAATGCTTTAATTAAAAACCCATTGAGGCAGCTACAATTGCATCCTCCCCTGCTATCAGCAGCTTGATGTGGCGAGTGACCCTGCGGTTGTCACCCTTGCCGGCAGGGCCATCGATCCTAGCAACCGTTTCAGTGGTCAGGAGAGAGAAGGAAACATTTCGTGTTCTAATACAGTTGTGTATATTGCCATTGCATCCCTCAGAGGAGAACTTAAATGAGCAATGAGAACAATAAAGCCCAGACACCCACACTCCAACAAATACCCTGACACACAAACAGTGACTGCCAGGAGCTGGTGATCATGCAGTGTGAGTCACCAGAGAGAGGAAAGCCTTTGTAGTCAATGGGTAATGAAGCCGAGGCAGAGATCGAGTGAAAAGGCAGAGAGGCTAACTATAAGTCGCCGAGGTGCCGGAAACCAGTGGCCCGTTGAACTCGGTCCTTTTTGATATTTCTGAGTGGAGGTTGTGGGGGTAGAAGAAGGGGTCACCGTGCCACCGTCTTTAAGTTTTCCGGTGTTTTTTTTTTTTTTTTACCCCCACACATACTTAAAGATGACAACTGTTTAGTGACATATGAACTATTATTGTGTAACACAAATCTCACCTCTATACTTCAAGCTACCCTTAGTCTGAATTACAATGCAGATTCTTTTTTTCTAAGTTTCCCATTGAAATTCTGCATAAAATTATGCCTTAATGTTAATGTTTTTAGTGCAGATCTGATTGTTTTGCTTCTCCTTTCCAGTTGTGTCCTCATTGTATAGATTGCAAAAATATCTGTTGTTGTATATTGAATGAAAAAAATAAACTGTTTTGAAGATTCAACATTTTTTTATTGGTTTATTCAAATATATATGATGTATATTTGTATTGCATGATGTTGACCCTCCTTAAAATGTTATGATCTTTAAAGCGTTTTACCAATTTGGACTTGTGCCACTGTCCTCCATTGTGCTGGATAATAAACTGATAATTACCAAATAGTGGCTGAATTGTTGAAAGAAGGCACTCTTGGAGAAGGCTTTGATTACACTCTCTTGAATGAATAGCAACCCCACGTGTTAATTATGTCAGGACGCTTCACTGTTGGAACGGCAAGACTCATGGGAGTTATCAACTTGATTTCTGTACAAATACTTTACCCGATATACCAAACAATCAGAAAGAGAACACTGGGGGGGAAAAATGCCTTCTGTTGTTCATTTCGCTTCTTCCTGCAGAATTTCTGTCCTTCATGGTTTTCTTGGATTGAAATATCTTTGTTGCTGTCCCTCTAGCCGCAAGGCCAGGCTTTGTCTCAGTGTGTTTGCATATGCACTCACCCACACACATGCTGCCAGTGTTAAGCAAGCTCTGGACAGCCGGCAACATAATTCTGGAGCATATTTGGCCTTCGTCAGTGCAACTGAGCCGCTAATCTTGAAGTTCATTTGTGATCCAGAAAACAGTTGATTTATTTTATGCAGTTAACGTTTTTTAAGGTAATGACGATCTTTGCAGTAAGTTTAATTTTATTACTCTGCAATTTCAGTTTTTGTCAGGACATTTAACTATTGTGCTAAGACTATTCCGCAAAGTCTCCAAAACATTGATTTTTGTCATCTACAAAGCAACCATAACTGGACAAATATACAAGTTAGGACTATGTTAAAGTGGTCTGTCTCCATGACAGACTTTACATTTACTGTGACAGTTGAAAAACTGTCACAGTTTATGTGAATGATCATAATCAACAAATGTTCTTATGATTCTGGGACGGTTTAAATACAAGCAACACTTCTAGATCAGTCTGGTTGTAAAAAACAAAACAAAAAAAACAAAGCTTCAGGGCAGACTAAGTCATGCGTTGCCTTTCTAATTTGGTTTGTTTACACTTCTACATCTAATGGCTTGGAACATTGCCTGGAACAACTGTATCCAGTTTATTACAGGATATATTTGTATTAAAAGCTTGGTAAACAAGCAAATATGGTCTGCAGATCATCACGTTCAATCTCAGAATGTTCATTGCTGTTGAGTGGAGCCTGGTTATTGCCCAGGCGTGATTATAACATACAGTTTAGACGCATTCAGCTCTGCAGTGTTTGACAAGCTGCTCAATACTGAAGGTACAGGCAGATGCAGAGAGGCTAATTTAGGAGGAAATGGGGATATTTTCAAGCCATGGACAGAAAAACAGAAGCAGTGAGTTTTTTTAACAAGGGATCTGCTAAATACAAACACATTTGAGCACAATATATGAGGACATTAAAGGAGATATGGCTGTCTGACACTGTAATTATCCAATTACCCATGTGTTAATAATTAATGCCTTGTGTTTCTTTGCTTTACTTTATTCCTTTACACAAATTACCCAGGCTTTTATTTGCACAGTGTGCTCTCTCCATTAGAGAACCAGCTCACCAGCCAAAAAGGGACATTTTGAGATGAATTCATCCATCAGCCTGATCAGTCTACTTGGTACACAACTGACAGGTTTCAAGGAGCAATGAACAGGCTCAATAAGCTGAAGTTAACAAGGTCATGCAGTTCACTGAGCAAGTTTTCTTCTGCAATAGATATGAGGTAACAGGTAAAGCTGATAAGGAGACAAAGTGCTTTCTCACAAACCAACGTGTATACATGGTGCTACTACGTAAAGTCAATGCAGTCAGTTAGATAGGTTAAATTGAAAGTTTATATGTATGAGGGATTGCTGCAAAGCCCATCGGCAGTGCAGACTGTCCACTGTGGCTCTACGCTCTTTCTGGATGAGTGAATGCTGCTTGACAAGATTGGATGCAATCTGCTGGGTTTCCTTAGAGAGGAAACTGGAGGATTTGATTAAATTTGACTTTAAAAAGTGGCTTGAGATGACATGAACTGTGAGTTGGTGCTATATAAATAAAATTTAATTTAATTGTATAAACAGATTTTTAATTATGTTTTTTTTTTCATTTGTAGCCAGTCAAATGTACACTGACTGGCCACTTCATTATGTACACTTGCCCCAGTAGAGCTCCACAAAATGTATTCAGATGGATACATTTTAGCAGCTCAATGCATCTAGGGATATACATGTGGTGAAGAAGACTCGCTGTGGTTGGAACTGAGCATCAGAATGTTAAAAAAGAGGATTGAGGCAACTATGACATGGTTGCCAGATGGGTTGGTCCTGGTGTTCCAGAAATTGCTGACCGGCCGGAGTTTCCAATCACAACCATTTTGAGTGAGAATAATTTATTTAATAATTAATTTTTATTACAACCTCTAGGAACTGGTTTGTTGGAAAACCATTTCAGGTGACTATCCTCATGAAGCTCATTAAAATAATACCAGGTGTGTGCAAAGCAGTGATCAGTATAAATCTATAGCAATAATTTACAGGCAATGTCTCTTGACACTGTAATACTAACAGGTCCAATAAGGTAAGGTATTTGGTTGTAATGATCCGAACTTAGTTGAGAATGCACCCATCTCAACATTAGAAAGAATGTTAAATATAACATAGCTGTAATAACTAAAGATGCAGTGTTGGTAGTGTTGTGGCCTTTTTCTTAACTCCAGTTTTGTAAAGTGTTGACACGCCAATGTGGATGTTCTGCCAATTCCACTTTGATTTTTAAAAACCTTTCAAGCAGCTTTTGTATTATATCTTTCCTAGTTTTTCCCTAATTATTTATAACAAAAAAAAATACACAACAATCACATTTTAGGCTGTCTTTGGTCTTCAAATTTGCATTCAGCACATTCAACAATATTACCAATAATCGGCATTCTGTGTCAATACTTGAAAATGCTGGCCCTTAATACAACTTTATGAATATCACAATGCTGCCATAATTCCTAAATCCCTGATGTTCAATAAAACGATGTAAAAGTTAAAAAAAAAGTTAATTTGTAGTAGTGTGTGCTGCCTTCCTGTTATCAGCTTAAAGTGTCACTCTCTTTTATCTGAATAAACAGTTCATTCCTTCACAGAGAATACAGTTTCCTTTTAAATATGTAACTAAACCTTCCAAGTGCTTCCTATGACTTGTCCTTTAAACACTACACTCATAAGAACTGAAAAAAACGTTATTTAAAAACCTCCACACCAAGTATTTTTTTCATTGGTACCTATGTAAGGTGCATTCACAGACAAAAACAAAAATGGATAATTGGGTGCTCACCAGATAGTCACTGGTCAGGGCTGACCAAACTGAAAAACATCAGCGAGTAAAGGCTAGTTTCTCAGTCTGTTTTAATTATGAATATGTAGCAATAATTTAGCATCATGAATGAATAAGTGTTGCTTTTCTGTTTTTAAAATAAGTGTTTTTTTTTGTTAGAATATATGTGTTACTACAGTGACCCATAGAACTGTAGTTCCCTGTTTAATGCCATGAGGGAAAACCTGGCAAGCAATGCCAAAACATGATCACCAAATGGCCTGCGTGACCACGCATCTCTACGTGTTGGCTCACTTTCAGGCAAACCTTTTTTATTTTTCCTCCTTTGATGGGGTAACTCCTACATTGCCATTCGTCCTCACATCCACCGGGATCATTTGACAGATGTATCAACATAGTCCTTAAAACATCTTTTATTTATTTAACTTTTCTACTTGTTTGTAAAGGCACTTGTATTTACCTGTTGGCTGATGTAAAACATACTGCAAATCCGATTTACAATGTACCACAAGAACATATCATGTTTGGTAAAAGGAAAAACACATTTACTTAGTCTCCATTTTTTGACATCCATCTGTGAGCCTCAGAATATTTATAACACACTTTATGTTTGATATTCTTTTTTTTTTAAGCTTTAAACATGACAGAGTGTCAATGGATTTTTGTGACATCAAGTCTCTGAGAATCCAGCCTGACAAGCCTTCAGTCATCACAGACACGGCTGACACATTAATGCTGACATTACCGTGGTGTCAAGGGGTCTCGCTAGGGTGACTCCTGTCTGAAAAACCTCCGACACATGCTGCGATCAGTGCTATTGGAAAAAACAACATTTTATAGGTAAACAAATTGAGTTTCAAGGAGCTGAACTTTTCCACTTTGCATTTTTTGATCTCCATTTTGCTGCCTGGATGCTTTAATGTGCTTTATTCTGGCATAAAATGGCACAACTTAAGCAAGTGTCAGATCGACACCGACTCTCTTTTCATGGAGTAGCACAGCTTGCCAGATGATGAAGGCTAAACAGCTGAGGAAAGTGTTTGTGGTTCTGTTGTCAACAAAGCTGCAACGACTCAAAGCAAAGGCAGTCTTGTTTGTGAGACTACAAAAGCTGGAACTTCTAGGGGAACTTTATCTGTACTTCTGTATGGATCGTCTATGGGGGAGCTACTGGTGGGGGAACATTGTTGTTGCGTCAATGCAGTGTTCTGCAGAGTTAAAAAAATGTCACCGGTGAGATATTCCCTTTTAACACATGAGAAAATGTTCCAGTTCTCCACCTAGACTCAGGCACCCTAGTGATTTATTGAAACATATCTTCTAAACAACCCAAATGTAGGACTCCTTTTCGCAAACATGCAGACTATATAAGTGTCAAAAAGCTGTTGCATTTCAGCTTGTGTCCGTCCCACTGCAGTGTTGGATAGTAATGTTACACTGCAAAGACGGTAAAGTAGCCAAATTCCTTTAAACATAATGAATTGTCAGGACAGGATAAAATAAATAAACCTTCCTTGTATTAGATAATGTAAACATGTTGACTTCAGTGCAGATCATAGTCCTTGTTGTTAAATATCTGCATTTTCTTCTTCTCAGCTTGATGCTTTCCTTTTTTACCTCTTGAGCAGCAACAACAAAAACATTAGGATACATGGTCACTAATAAAATAACGCAAATTCAAAGCAGTTCAGCACCACGGATAGCGACCATATTGACACCAACGTTAACTTACAACTCAGAGCCTGTAAGTGCACATAGTAAATCACAGACGTATCCACAGAAATGTCTGAATCTTGGCTAAATGCTTATATAAACCACTTTTTTGTTTTGGTGTGATCTCTTTTTTTTAAAACTATAAGTACTTGAATCAAAAAGCAAACAAAATCCAGAAATGCCGCCCGCCCTTGGTTTTGTGGCATTAATCTGATTGTGTTGGTGAGTTTGTTAATGCTTGATGTTTGTTATGTACACTGATCTGACAATACATTATGGCCACTTGCATTGTTCCCCTCGTACATCCTAGTGCCATGTCCTCTCAAGGGATTATCAAACCAAGCTGGATCAAAGCAGTTGCTTTATGGTCCAGTTCTGATGCTCACATTGCCAGTTTTGGTAAGCACAGGCACCCTGAATAGTCTACAGCCGTGCATCTCCATGCAGAACAAACTGATAAACTATGTTCTTACACATTTTTATATAAGAGCCAGTGTCAGCTTCTTCAGAATATCGAGCCGCTGCAGCTTGTCTGTTGGGTCAGGCCACACAAGCCAGACATGTCTTCTCGCATTAATCAGTGAGACTTAGCCATTCATAATCCCTGTGACTGTTCACAACTGTTATTTTGTTGGATCACTTTGAATAGATTCTGTCCCCTTCAGACCAGGAAGACCCACAAGAGCTGCAGTTTTAGAGACAGTAAAACCCAGTAATTTAGCCATCACAATTTGGCCCTTGTTGAACTCGGTTTCATTGTTATGATTGCCCATTTTTCAATCTTCTAAAACTTAAAATTTGATGACAGTGTTCATTTGCTTCTTATCCCACCCCCTAACAGGTAACATGGTGAAGAAATAACCAGTTTTATGCATTTTACCTGTTAATGGGCATGATTTCATGCCTGATCTGGGTTTTTCTGTTATGTTCTGAAATGCATTACCTCAGTTCACCTCAGTTTCTCTCTAGTTCAAATGAAACTGCATCATCCGGAAAAAAGATAGGACTGAGAGGTTCCCGGTTGAGACTCCCTCCTTTCCATAACTGCATCTTAGGATCCTGTCTATGAGCACCACAAACAGATTATGTACATACCGTGGCTTTTGTCCGGGCCACGGGAATATGGACCACATCTTTACCCTTTAAAAGTTGATAAAGAGGGGTTTGGTTGTGCAGACCTTGTATAGCTAAAAAAAATATCTGTGTCCAGATTCACGACACTTCTCAAACTTGGTCTCGGTCAGGGTTGCCCTCGTCACTGACCCTTGTCTATACTGACTTTTTTTTTTTACAACTAAAGCTAGTGCAACAATACATGATTTTCTGCTCAATTTTACCCCCCAATTCCCAGACGGTTAAACTGCATGAGGGAGCAGGGAGAGTCAGCATATAAATCTGTTGGTGTGAGATGGGGTAAAAACTGGAGTTCTGCAAGTGTGTGAGGGGAACCGACCTGACATCAGTCACAGTCATACAAACATGTTTGACTTTTTGTGAGGTGGATCTGGATGCAGTTGGGTAGTATGAAGTGATCACTGACCCAAATGCATGCTGTAGACGGTCCATTAAAAAGAGAGGCTGGAAGACAGGCACATCAGCCAGCCACCATTATGAACATAATGCAGACAGCATAATACATATTATACCCTAATAATTATAACCTCATTGATTGAAAAAAAAACAATAGAGATAATTACATATTCAAGACGAAAACACAATAAATAAAGAAGGGCCTTATTAAAATAAACCAAATAATTCACATGTTAAATATAAAGGTTATTGGACCTGATTTACCACAATGACATTTGTGAATATTATTTTCCACCTAGAATTATTTCCACTGGATTGCTCAAATATTGTTGTCTATTTGAGCAATCCAGCGTAAACATTATAGTGTTTGTTGCTGCTGAAATAGCATTTTTAGATTCCAGCCAATATTTAAAGTCATTTCCAACCCATCAAACACACCCATAATCTCGAATACCCTCGCCAAACTCTTGCCATGAGCATCGCAAATAATACAGTCAACTCGTTTCACATCACATTCGTATTCTGAGAGTATCTTCTATTCATTGCCACCTACTGGTATGTTTGCTCCTTTAAACTGTCACCCTCACAAGAGTTTCCATGACAGCTTGATGCACTGAGCTTGCCTTAGAGGGTCTTGAATAATCCTGCAGTCTGTGTCCCAGCAGCAGGTCTAGTCTTCAGCCATGTGATTCCCCAGTCTTCCATTTGTGACACAAAAACTGGTCTGTTGGCACGAACAACCGGTCGTGCAGTGTTTGCCCAGCTTAAGAGAAGCCGGAGTCAGTGGTTAAAGTCAAAGGCGGCTGTTTATTTTCTCTAAAACACAGGTAAACTGTATTCTTTCTGTGGTTGTAAAGTACTAAAATAAACTCAATATTTAATAATTTGAGAATGTGCTTTGGGGTAATAAACCTCAGTTATATTGGGTCTAAACAGAGTAAAGAAAAGTAAACCCTTCTTTAAATGCTAAATGCGTCATTATAACTTTTCAGTTAACCAATCTCCTTGAACTATTATACATTAACAATAGCTGTATCTCGTTACATTCAGCTGCCTGCTGATTGTTAATGGCCACAAAAGAATCCGTCCCAATAACTGACTTTAATGAGTGCAATATACCAGCTACAGCTGTGTGTGTCTGAGCATAATTAGAAGGACAACGTTTTTGTCTCTCATAACCTTCTTTTTATTGCCTAAACTTATTTGTAATTTTTCTGTCCTCATCTCTTTCACGCAGCCATGAGCTGTTTCAGGAATGATGCTTCTTTAATTAATGAGCTGCTTAAGAAATAAGATTTAGAGAATGAACTCTAATAAAAGCGAGTGGTAAAAAGAAAAGTGTGTGTGTGTGTGTGTATATATATATATATATATATATATATATATATATATATATATATATATATATATATATATGTGTGTGTGTGTGTGCTGTGTTAGAATTAAGGCTGAAATGAGAAAGAGCACAACTGAGCTCACTGAGTTGTGCTCTAAATGGTTGCAACAGTTCCACAAAAGCTCATCATCGCCATCACACCAAAATAAAAAATTCAAACGGAGGAACAGGTGTCATGCTCTTTGCTAACTGCATTAAGTCTGTTGCTCAGCAAACAGTGCCACACACATCTGCAATGCAACTCCCAATAATACGTTTCTAATTAAAACGTAGCATGCACAATTAGAGCTCAAAATTCATGACCTAATAAAGTCAGAGAATCAAGCATGATATTATCTTCCTCCAAAGTGAAAGGGCAAAGGACACATATATTATCTATCTGGCAGAGTAATTATAATGATGAGAAGAGGGTAGCTTTTCAACACACCAGGCATGGCAGTGCATTAATACAAGAAATGATGGTAATAGGCCCGAAAATGGCGGGGGTGTGGAAAATGAACTTGAATGTTTTTGTCCGCTTTTCTAAATCACAAAAGCTCATGGAAGCTTGAACTGTCATGACGAACTTGTTCCCAACCGGCTTAAATGAGATTTGACTGGATCAGGAGTGTCAGAGTTGAAGATAGAAATCTACAGAGCAAAGATTGTTGGAGTGCTAATACAGCATTCATAGTGACTCAAGTATAAAAATAAATGAGGAGGATTAGATTGTTATGTTAACCCATACATTAGTTAAAACAGCAATGTGTTTTGACCCCAGATTTGATCCAAATATTAGATAATCTGAGATAATAAATTATTTCAATATACAGCACTTGGCACATATCCACGCTCTGTATGGGCTGTCCTTTTCAAAAAGTCACATATGTAACTTGAGAGGGTCGGATCACTCGCTGAATTGGTCGTCAGACCTAGAGTGGTGCTCTAAGTCTCATGAAGGTTACATCAATCTGAGCTCAGACAGCCATAACAACAAAACAAAACAGATGTGACACTTACCTGGTCAGACATATTTTTGGTTCTGTGCTGCAGGATTTAATCTAGAAGTAACTCCATGACTTCTGAATCTGCTATCAGATTCCAAAACACAGAGGGAGACTGTTTCATTTTGCAACAGTGCAGTGTTGCCAGTGGCACTAAACCTGGAACTTGCAGGTCTAGCACCCCCAGCGGATAATGCTTACATTTTGCTGCTTTGAGCTACAAAAACATAAAAAAAACTTGTCAACGTTTTGCAAGCAGGCTTACAAATATCATCTCATTCAGTTTAATGGATCGGCACCATCAAGCCCTCTGAGCAAGGCCAGCAGGCAATTTAGGTGAAGTGTCATGCCCAGGGACACAATGACTGAGATGGTCGGAGGGGGGGATTGAATAATAATAATTATTGATAATTTATATTATAGAAATGGCCAAATGAGCTGGAGTTGAATGTTTTGTGACCTGGAGAGGGGCGGTGTGTGAAGTGCTTCCTTTAGATTTAAAGAGATCACACCAAAACAAGTTGCTTTCGGACGCGCCTCAGTACGGGGGCCAAAGAGTGGCTGTGGGGAAACAACACTAATGAATTCAGATTAAAGTATTGCAGTTCAATTTGATATAGACCACAACTGAATGATTTCAATGTGAAAGGGAAGATGTTAAAAAGCATGATCTGTAAGGGATAAATGCCTGATGAGGTGTCCATTGTCAGAAATTAATGGCGCAGACATGTGACCCATCCGATGCAGAGCAGAGGGCAGTTGCTTCCTCAAAGTCCATTAATGTCTGATAATAGACACCTCAAAGGGCATTATCCCACTTATACCATGGTCACTTAAAAGATAAATAAATATTAAATCAATTCTAAATACTTTAATTTTAAATCCTACATTTTTCTCTAGAAGCGAACTGAGATAACTATTTAATTTAACCAGGTAACCAGCATCAAATGTCTTGCCTTTACCAACTAACATTGGAGCCAGTGCAATAATTTAGAACAATCAGGCTATTTGACCGGTACTTTTTTTAATAGGTGTCCTATAACACTTTTTAACGGACACCCTGGAGCCAATCAGAATGGAGTATTCACCCAGACCATGACATAAGTCTCCTATAAAATTCATACGCCAATCAGACCAAGCTAACAGTTGTGACATTTTATGAACACCTTTGATTCATCAGAACAGGTTAATTGAAGTAAGTGATTTTTTTTTTTTTTTAGTAATTGCTGTCATTCTGACAATCAGATATTCATCGATGAAGTTATCTATGGGTCATGCCGCATAATGGCATATGACTTTGACTACATGTTCACCAGCGGCCCACACATGAATAACAAAATAAAAGCCTCATCCTGACCACACTGAGCCAGGTTATCTAGGTATTCATTCCACCAGGATGAACTCTGGATATTTAGCTTGATCTGAGATAACACCTGTAAAACCCTTTTTCCTGATGGCCTTTGGGTTATTTTCCTTGATACCGTGTTGCTGCAGCTGCCAACAGAAAAATGCAGCCTGTCTCTTAGCATGGGCTGTGAGTAACAACCGACTACTGATATTGAAGTCAGGGAAGAAACAGCTCCAACATGCACTTTGCTTTTTTAACCAGTGGAACATGAAGCCCGGGGCCTGTGGTCTTGTTATTTTGACAGGGCTAAACCAGCTTTGCTGATGTGAGTCGGCAAAAATGACTCTCAAAAAACACTTATCAGTCATTTTTTTCACGTACACACAGACCTGCTGCAGCACATTATTCTTTCTCTCAGCATCACTCCTCTAAAACAAATTTCCTCCCCAAAGTACTGAAAGCTCCAGGTAGAAAAAATTTAAGCAAAAGATCCCCGACAAGGTCAAAGCGGCAACTCCTTTCATTATCAACTGGAAAAAACATATTCTTAAAAGTATCACATTTCCCATGTTCAATCTCCCCTCTCAATGTGGTGTCCTGTCCTCCTTTTTACTACCTAGTTAGAGCTGGAACACTGATTGCGTTCGAAATCATCATCCCTGTGGAAGTTAATGGGAAACCCACAGGAGTCCTGCAGAAGACAGGAGGTGGCATATTGTGTGGCTCAAACCTACCTTCAACGTGAGTCTACATGTAAAAAAAGAAAAGAAAAAAAAAGGTCTTTCATCTTTAAATTAGGCCCCTCTGTTGTGGAAAGAAAGGAACAGAAAAGAGACGAACTCCAAAAGAAGCAAAACATCGGGGCCAACTGGGCACAACAGTCCCGCATACACACCGCTTTATGTTGCCGTTGGTATCCAAGGGTTGTGTAACCAGACCATATTCGCTAATAGAATCAAAAGATTACACCTAAGAGTTCTTCACATTGACCACAACTTTCCTACACATATTTCAAATCAAATTTCCAGAATCGAATCTTCAGCGTTTGCTGTCAACTTGATGAAGCATGAATCATTCATCATTAAAAAAAAACACACTATGAATATCAGATTTGCCTGCTGGTTGAGCTATGCATTTTTAGAATATGAGCCATGTTGGACCAACGTATGCAATGGTGCGTGAATAGTTGGACGGACAGCTTGATGGGCATATGGCAAGATTGTCAGACAGAGAGATGATTCACGTGTGGAAGGACTGATAGAGGAAGGAAGTGACGGCTGGACTGGCGTATGAACGGTAGAACGGACGGACGGACAGTCCGGTGGGTTGGTGCCTGATTTGAAGGATGGATGAGCGGCCGGATTGATTGGCCAGATTACAAGAAGTATGATTGATTGATGGAGGAATTAAAAGACACATAGTCATCCATACTGTGCATATCACCACTATGACCACCAGTCATTTGTGGACCGAACAGTAATCCTTTGCTTAAATCATCTGCAGATACCCTATTATGGAATATACGACTTGTTCATGAGACTTGAATGGCAGACGTAAATCCCCAGTCGAGGTTTGAGTGTTGAGAGCACAAGTCTAAGTCTGGTCTCTGTTTTCAGTTGAGCGAGGCTTGTGTCTAAGGCACAGACTCGCCTCGCCACGTCTGTAATAAATCTGAGCAGTTTTCACATGATGGTCTTCCTAAAACATTTTGTGAATTACATCATGCATCAGTTAGCGTAACTGCATCGCCCTGCTTTTTCCTTTTCCTACACACTGGATCTTAGGCACAAACTTACATCGTTTTTACTCTTTTCTTTTTTCTCTTTTGTTGTCAGACTATCTTTGTTTTATCTAAGCACGGTGCTGGACAACACAACGTGTCTCACACACACAAAAAAAATGACATCCTCTGTGCTGATTTTCCAGCTATACTTACACATACAAGGATCAGACTCAAAGTTGTTAGTATTTTTCCGTGCAGCTCTAGCTCTTAGCCGTTCTCTTTTTTTTCTGCAAACTGAGATTTAGACTCTTTCTGCGTCTGAGGCCACTGAGTTCAAATCAACCTTAGTTCACTTTACGTGGTACGAGGCTTTTGTATATCCCTTCAATAATACAGTGAAGGTCCAGCTGAGTCAACAGATATATCATAGGGTTCCAAATATCTTGCAAAAATATTAAATTATCAGAGTGCATAAAATAGATTTTGCAATGGACTGTTTTAATGCTATATTTATTGGCCATAATATTCCATGCATACACCCTTCGCATCCTATGAACATCATGCATAGGATGCCTAATTGCAGTAAATGCTTAATCCTAACACAGATGATTGCACCAACAATGCATAATTGTCAGATGGGATTAATTGCAACTCAAACCGTTAGCGTAACGTATATAACAATAATATCAACACTGCATGATTTCTTAATAAAATGCAGCCTCTGTATGTGCAAATGTGTTTGTAACGGGATGGCTGCACAGATGTGGTCATAGCAACGACATTCTTCTGTTGAAGAGGGAAATTTTGCGACTCTTGTGGACAGAGTTAAAATTAATTTGCATAGAAGTCTCACAGTTTACTGACAGAGAGTGTCTACAAGAGTCAGGCCTGATAATCTTCCCATTTTAAGCAAATTTGATTTCATCAAAGTGTGAAGCAGTCAAACATCATCTTGTCTAAAAAAGAACATGCACATACTTTGCAAGAACCAGGAAATGTGTTCTGTTTAATAAATTTGTGTTTTATACTCAAGGTAGTAGGAACAACAGCCCATTTTCTGGCCAGGACATTTCATGCTACATAAGAAACCCAAGTGCAGAACTCCTGGTAAAGTCTTTGCCAACTAAAACTAGGTATTAGAACATTTCAACTTTTCGGCTATAAGCACGGTCCCTCTAAATTTGTTAACAATCAAATGATAAATCATTGTTAAACAACAGTTTTGCACCAGGAGCTTGAAAATATTTGATACTGAAACATCTTGCATGGATTCCTTGTCTTTAAAGTGAATCCAAGAAAGTTTTCAGTTTAGTGTTTCGTGTTTTTTCTCCTTCATATTTTTTGATCAGCATGAGTTTTACAGTAGTTTTCTATATTAGAACCATTTGGTCTTTTTTTAATGAAAAAAAAAAACTGTGGCCAAGTTTAAGGTTAGTCACGTATGTCGGATAATGATGCGGAAATGCACACTGATCTTTAAGTCTCCCCCTTTTTCACTGATCTGTGACAGCAGGACATTTTGAAAAGGGCAGCATGTTCCACTCTCAGAGCCGGAGAAGACAAGCACAGATGGCACCGGGAACTATCTGTGGAGGAATCAAAGTTGACGCAGGTGATATTTTTAAATCACTAATTACCGAGGACCACTGAAGCAGCAGTTGCTGGCCAGTGTTTATGTGTACCTCGCTCAATTTGTTTATGCATTTCAGTTCTGTGATGTCCGCTGGCAACGAGCCATACTTAGGGTTTAAAAGGCAACTCACACCATCTGATCTATTAAAAAACCTTTGCAAATGATAGGTTCCGTTTTAAACACAAAATATCGTTTAAAATTCTCACAATTGACGCTCTTGATGTTTTCAACATCGCAATTAACCATCTCGAGGAAAGGCGCCTGTTGGCAGAGGTTGTTTAAAGTCATAAAAAAGCGTATTGATTTTTGATTAATTCCTGAGTAGGTGTGGGAGAAGCCGTAGAAAGGCTTTAGCCTGGCTAACTGTATGATGCAAGCCAAAGGAGAGCTGTGCTTTTTTCAAATTAGAGGAGGAGAGGGATGATTATTGCATGATGCCCTCTACCTGACTGAACTTTAACTAAGCCCTCTCCAACTGTGTAGTGGTACCCAAGATGGATTTTGATTTTAAGCACCTTGAAGAAGTTGCTATCCAGAGTGAATCGCAATTGCTCAAAAGGTAAGTTTAAATTGTCTTGCTCACGCACTCATGGGATGATTGACTGGTGAGCCGTCTGTTACTGTAGCGTTTGAACTTGTAATATTTTTTGATAGGCTGCGGAAAAAAACAGACATACAACTGGTACAAAGTACAAAACAGCCTTTGGAAACCTTTGATGTAAGTGTATATATATATATATATATATATATATATATATATATATATATATATATATATATATATATATATATATATATATATATATATATACTCAAGTAAGAGTTAAAAACATAACTTTCTAAGAGGGCTACTCTAGTACTGATACTAATCATAACATCTGATTCAATATATATATATATACTCAAGTAAGAGTTAAAAACATAACTTTCTAAGAGGGCTACTCTAGTACTGATACTAATCACAACATCTGATTCAATATCTAAAGATGTGGTAATTGGACCCCAACACACACCCCATCTCAAAAAGAAAAAGTTACTCAAGTTAATTTAACTGAGTGAATATAACTAGATACTACCTGCCTCTGTCAACAGATATGGCTCTTAAGAATGTCACACTTGTTTTGCATTGTAGATTCATTTGACCA
Source organism: Fundulus heteroclitus (assembly GCF_011125445.2). NCBI lineage: Eukaryota > Metazoa > Chordata > Actinopteri > Cyprinodontiformes > Fundulidae > Fundulus > Fundulus heteroclitus. The sequence continues at coordinate 3,170,137 of NC_046381.1, forward strand.
CTTGTTCATTAGTTACTGGAATAAGAAGTCAAAAAGTCCCATATTCCCTTAACCGCCATCCCGCGGCCCCCACACGGCTTTTGCAGTGTAACCACCCAGATAATTCACCATTCATGACTTATTCATTGCATAAACAAACACACTTCCAAGCAGCTGCTCGGTAAACGCTGCTCAAAGACTTTCTGCACAGACCCCAGTCGCTTGCTTAATTGGTATTCCTGGCTCCGAGTGTCATTCGGTCAGGTTCAAGATCCAAATCTACAATTAGCCTGCGACATAGTGCCACGGATGTCGCAAATCTCGCTCTCGCGAAACATGACAGAGCTCTAGAGATCACTGGCAGCAAGGTCAGAGCCACGTTCCGGCACTTTGTCTCTCTTAACACGGCAATACCAAGGTGGCAGCCGAATACCAACGAAATCTTTCCACGCTATTTTCTCGCAAAAAGAAAGAGATGTAATTGTTTCCTGGGCACACACGGCGGAATAGCAAGGAGGGCTTATCCTTATTCTGTCGCGAGCTCTGCGGCAGAGACGGAGAGAAGAGAGGCCTGTTTGCCGTGCCTCCCCAGGGGGAGCTCTGTTCAATGGCAGCCTGATGGATGCTCATGCTTTTGTTCTCAGGGTTTTCCACGGGCTAACAGCAACACTTGTCTACTTCCTGGCTGTCATCTGCATTTATGAGAGCAGCTCTCTATCTTTTACCTCTCTTTTTCATTTGAAGAAGAAGTACAAAACAAAATGTAGAGAGGGGGAAAAAAAACAGCACATCTAGCAGGCTTATCCTGCTTCAGGAATCCTGTGTGGCATTTCAATTTAAAGGTTTGTTGGAGTAATAAAAAGTTTATTAGATCCTTCAAATCGTGGGAGACAGAGTGTGATGTATGAATTATGTATCGCGTGGTTTCTGTTCGAGAGGCTAATGAAAGTGATGGTGCAGAGCCCCAGCAGGTACAGTGCTTTGCAAAACTATTCATACAGTTTAAACGGATTTAAATGTTGTCACACTGCAGTCCCAATCCTCAGTGGGGAAATCTGCTGACTGACTAATTTGATCTGTGCACTCAACAAATCTGGCTTCTGCATGACAGCGGCACAGAGACATGACCCCGAAAAGCCCGTTCCCTAGGCTGAAAAGTGGCAGCATCATGCTCTGGGAGGGTTTTACTCTTGCAGGAACAGGGAAGCTGGTAAGAGCCGATGGGAAGATGTTCGGAAAAAAGGTAAAGAAAACCATTCAGAGGCTGCAAAAGACTGGATAGCAGCAGAGGTTCGCCTTCCAGGAGGACAGCAATGCTAAGCAGCCAGAGCTGCATATGTTGCATGTCCTAGTCAAAGTCCAGGCCAAAAAAATAGAGAGAATGTTAGGCTTGAGAATTGATGTCTATACGCACAGACTTTATTCGGGCGATTGGGGCTCAGTGGGTAGAGTCCTTTACCATTTGCACACTGTCCATCCAGTCTGATCCAGCTAGAGCTATTTGGCAAAATAGGTACAAAAAAGAATTCAGCCTCTTGAAATGTAACGTTGGGGAGAGACATAACCACACATAGCTTTCAGTTTGCAAAGCTATCAAGGAGACTTGGTTTTTAGAGCAGGATAATGATTTAGAAGCCCACCGCAAAAGCAACCAAACAACCAAAGGGTTACCAGTCCTTAAGTCGGACTTAGGTCAGATTCTGATGATGTGACATGAACTTAAACAGGCCGTTTGATGCATTTAAATTCTTGAATAAATTAAAGAAAAAATTATACAGAATGTCCCTACCGTCATTTAAGCAATACGTTGCCAGTTATTGCAAGCACCTGATGGTAGTTGTTGCTGCCAAGGGTGGAAAAGGTGTACTAATTATTAGATTTAGGGGGCAATTACCTTTACACGTAAAAGGCATAATTTATCATTTCAAAGCAAAAACCTTTGGTATTTACACTGGGTGTTTATTTAATGATCTGAAATGTTTAAGTGTGACAAAAAAAAAAAAGCAAAGAAATTTGTAAGGAGGCAAGTATGCATTTTCTGAAACTTTTACACATATTCCTTTCTCTACAGAATGATGCCCAAATGCTGTATTTATTATTTCAAGGGTCAAAAGAAGCTATTAGAAAGGGCCAGATGTTCGGTTGCTCCAGTTTTCAAACGGAGAACCGAGTCGGTTTCCTCAGAGTGATGTTTTGCTGCTCTCTGCTCCAAACGCAGCCCTGCCCAGTTATCAGAGCACAGAATACAACGCTCCATAACAGCTGCTTGCCCATGAATGATGCAATTTCACCTCAGTGATGGAGCAAAGAAGTGCGCTTGACAGCCTTAAATAATTCACTGTTTGGATTTCATGAGGTTTAATGAAATATAAATGGAAATTATATCTAAGATGAATAAATAGTCGAGGCAACAGTCAAGGTTAGGACTTACCGAAAATATTTTATTAAACCCCAAGATAGACTGCACTATGAAGATACATATTGGCTGATTAGAAAGTCTGATCAGTTGGCTTTGACATTTAGCAATCATTTATGCAATCCGGGCTCTCCGGAGAACACGGTTTGACCTTTAAATACTCAATTGAACCTGTGAAAAAAGATACAATCAGTCACGCGTTGAGCAAGGCGATGTAATACGACAGCTGCTGAGGAAGAGGAACATCATTAGATCCTCGCGGTATGTCAGGGAGATTTGTCTACGGCCTGATGGGGGCCGTTGTCAGAAAGGCAATATCGGCGAAACAGATGACACCACATTATAGCAGCACGTAGGAGGAATTCATTAACGTGATCTTTTTGTCATCTCAACTCGGAAAGCGGGAAAAGACAAGAACATTACGATCATCGCTGATTGGTAACTCCCTGATAGAGCACCCTTTAAATGGCTCCCGTGCCTTTTATCTCCATTCTCATTTGATTAATGGCGTCGTTTGTCCGACTCGTCATGTATGACAGCCGCAGTTACCAGCTGGTTTGATTAGATCAGACCATTAGAGAATCAGCTGTTGAGCTCAAAGCAAAAAACGTATGTGGCGACCGTGCAAAAGGTGTTCACAGCCACTGACTCCTGAAGAGTTTCACATTCTGTCGCCCTCCAACCACAAACCTTCGTGTGTTTCATCAGGATTCAGTTTGACAGAGCAACAGGTCGACAGCTGCATGATTCTAAGGTTGTGATTTTCCACATTTCATGACACAGAAGCTGTGGCATGTGTTTTTATTTTAAGGCGTGCCACTACAACCTATGCTCACGCTAAGACAAAATTTTTTATTAATAGTGAATTGGGAAAATGGGTGAACATACATTGAGTCTTGCCAGAGATGCTCCATTTAGGTCTGAAATACAGGCAACACATGAATATATGTTACATATGGTGATATTTGGCCAGGAGTGTTACTTTTTCTGTTGCAAAGTTCAAGTAGTATGAATCCTTGGGGAGTGGCGCTCAATAATTTCCTGTGTGGCGACTGACAAATAAAGGCCACAAAAAATTAATAAATAAATGTTCCATGAATACTTTTTTTAAGATGCTGCAAAGATGGTATAAAAATGAAATTACTGGAGAAGAAGGATGCAAAAAAATACCATCAAACTGTGGCTCAGAACGGGGATGAGGGAGAGATTCATGCTCCTCGGATTCTAGCTCACATTTTAACAGACTGCACCGCTCGGTAAAAACAGAATTAGAGCCACGCGCTTAAAACAGTTCCCTTCCTCTTTGGAGACACGCTGTGGCTACAAGCTGCTGTCTGTCTACTTTTGTTGTGTGTTTTTTCTCTCTCTCTCTCTCTGCAAGCTGAATGTGCTGACCGCTGCACATGGGAGAAAAAAATATGAACGAGTTTGAATATCTGCAGAGTCAGGGCTCTGCGAATTGGTTTGGCAAATGAGGCATCCATGACTTTCAACTGTACACTTTCTTGATTTTCACTCTGGAAATATGATCAGAGAGCAGGCCACAAGGATTTATTGAACAAATGATTTGATGCAGTCTGCACAACAGGGGGGAGGGGGGGGGGGTGGGGGGGAGAGAGTCCGAGGGCTGTGAGCTTCCTGCAAAATTTTTAGTGGAGGTAATCATGTCTTCAAGCAAAAAAGAGAGCGAGGCAGGTCTCCCCGGACAGTTTTGTTGATGGGAAACGACAAACACGCGGGGCAGGAGATGCGGACAGATGGAAAAGTTGAAGAGGGTTATTAATGAGTGAAACAGAGTGACTTGCTGGGCTGAATCTGAGGGAAACTGAAGGTGAGCTGGGGGGGATGTCGGATGCATCGATTGCACTTTAAAATGACAGCTGCCAGGAGCTGACGAAGAGCGAGAGCTGAGATTGCTGACAGCAACAATCTCACTCCGTCTTGGTACGCAGAGCGAGAAGTGTAAAAGTTCGCAGTAAGGAGCTGAGAATAATAGGGAATATAGAGGTTTTATTTAAGCTCAATAGGTTTTATGAAGTTTGGTGCATTCGAGAAAACTGATTTCACTCTGTGAAGCTGTCAAGGGGATGGTGCTGCTCATATACTCATAAACCAAACAGCCTGACTTTCATTTGAAGTTGGGTTTTCTGGTAAATGGCATTCCAATATTTGCAATCCCTTCATTTTTTGGTTTACGTCTTCATCCGTTCTAAAGTAAGAAATTCATCGCATTGCCTTGCCAAAATGTTAACAACTCTGACTCTTTTCTTAGACTTAGACAACTTTATTTGTCATTTTGTATGCACAGAGTGCGTACAGAACGAAATTTCGTTGCATACAGCTTGTAAATTGCAGTATAATTAAATTACAGTATAAGGTGCAGCAGTGATTTAAAAGTAAACAATTGAAATGTAGACAATGCAGGAGAAGTCACAGTGTACAGGTGAGTATTTTTAAAACCATTTATATGTGCAGAATTAGGGCTTTTTTTTAATAATTTTTTATTTTTTAGACTTAGAGCGTGTTCCACATGTTGTTGTCCCTTTACGCTGATACATTTTAACAGATTTTATTTGGATTTTACACATAGAGCGACACAAAGTAGCTCATAGGTAGCTGTAAAGTTAAAGATGATGGATTTTTTTTTTTAAATGAAGTAAATAAAATCAAATATCATACATGTATCCTCTTTACTCATACAAAATAAAAGCCAGTGATATCAACTGGAGGACTGGAAAAACTCCCGGCTCCTGGTGGCAGGACAAATATTAGTCGTGCGTCCCTCAAATGTAGCCTGAACTGGTGAGAAGCAAGAATGAAGCCGCGAAAGGTTTGCCAAAACCAACGAGGAACAAGGTGCTCTGGTCAGATAAGGCTGACGTTTTTTGGCCAGGATACAAAGCACTGCGTGGCTGAAAATTAAAACCCTGAACACATTGCCCCCAATTATAAACATAGTCGATGGGATGATATTCGTCAACAGGGACGGGGCTGCGGGGCAGAGTTAATGGGGAAATGAAGGAAGTAAATATAGACCAATCCACAGAAACCTGAAAACCTAAAACCTTAGACTGAGGTAAAGGTTGACCTTTCAACAGGACAAACCCCTCAACATACAACCAGAGCTACAGCGGAATGGCTTGGACTAAAACATGGTCCTGTGTTGGAATGGCCCGGTCAGAGTCCAGACCCAAATGCTGTTGAGGATGTGTGGCAAGACTCAATTTAATCTTTAATCTAGTCTGTAGAAGAGCAAAGCTGAGAATATTGTTTCACGTAACCGTAAATACCAGACAGGAAAATTCAGAGTTCAAAACATGTACACATTAAATGTTTGAAAACTGAATTTATTTACCCTAAAAGCAGTCGTGTGACACGCGCAAACAAGGGGAATTAGGTGTTAATTAGACAGAATGGATAGAACCCAGGTGTTACACTGTCAGTCTAGCCATGACTGAGCCATGTGTGAATAGAGAAAGTAATTATCGGTGGGATTCCTGGAAAAAAAAAGGGGGAAGAGATGCTGTTCGCTAATGACAGCCTCTGCACAAGACTTTTATCAGCTTGTCTCGAAATTGATTTCCTCTCTTTCATACATTGCAGATATGTCCAGAACCCTGTAGCTTTAATGACAGAGTGAAAGTAGTCATTATGAAGCCAGCAAAGATTAAAATGTTTAAGATAACCTTTCCTCTGTGTTTTCGGGGCCCTGAATCCAGGTAAAAGAATATTGCCTTTCCTTTCTGATGCACGCCTACAGCTGGTAAGGGTGCCTTAGCTGTGTGGAAACTGGCAAAGGTATCGTGGAAGCAGTAATTGTTGAAAATACTCCTCCAGACACAGAAGGCTTCTTAAAATAAATAAATTAGGGCTGGGCAACGATTAAAATATTTAATCGCGATTAATCGCACTGATTAATCGCGATTAATCGCGATTAATCGCATTGTATTTACAAACTCCAAGAATGAATTCAAAAGTAGTGTAAAGAGCACTTTTATTTTAATGTTCTGCTGCCATATGAACAAAAGTGTTGTAACATTTGTAGCACTTATCAGTAACACATATTTAGTGTAAAGCTCAACTTAAACATGTAAAACAAAAAATAATAAATTAAAGCTTATTGCCACTGACAGGGAATTCTCTTTATGGGGAAAAAATCTACCAAAAACAGGCAATTTCTGAGGTAACAGCAGGGAGCAGCATTACCATTTTATGTTCAATACCAAAGTTTAACTTGGCAGTGGTTACAACTAACTTGTTTCTGTCATATTCGATGCTGGAAGAACTTTAAACTGAAATGCTTGCTAACTCGATATGCTTGCGTTGCTTGCGTTTATTTGACGTTGACACGACGGCGTCTAAGCAGACCCCCCCCCCCCCGCTCCGCTCAGCACAAAACTTGTTCCGTTCGCCAACTCACCGCCTCGCTTAAGCAAATTCCTGCGGGAAACACCGCCTTCCGCAATACCGGCTTTGTTTTTTTTTCCGGCCAGCACCTTTCTTACTCTGAATCCGAGGTTTGGCTGACAGCGAGGTTATTGGCGCATTATCACCACCTACTGTTCTGATTCAAACCCCTACACCGCAGCAACAGACCTTCACAAAATAAAAGCATGTGACCAACATGCGTTAACGCGCGTTAAAGAAAATATCGCCGTTAATAGTCTAATGAGTTAACGCGAAATTAACGCGTTAACTTGCCCAGCCCTAAAATAAATGCATTCTTTTCGGTTTGGTTCATTTTAAATCATATAAGGCCATTTTTGGGCCCTCAGTATGGTAACATCTAATATGAAGCCATCTAACTGATGAGAAAATATTTACATGTTCTGCCTACCCACCTGCAAGCCACCTTTTTTATTATGCTGACATTATTTTGTTACGAAATCTTTGTTTTCCTTCAGTTCTAAACTAATCCACCTACAGCTGTCCTCCTGCCTCTGCTGACACATAGTTACTCTCTGACCAGTTTGTGGTTGTTCTCTCACCTCCTGCGCACCAACTCTACTTAATCTACCACAACTAACCTGCCTGTTTGCCATTTGCAACAACGCATACCAGAGATCAGGACACATAGCGGACAAAACATCGGTACTTCACCATCATTACCCTACCGTGCGTCTGGTTAAGCCAACTTCAGACCCATCATGATCTCTTGCAAACAAGCCAGGAACTTTTCATCAAATCTTTCAGCTACCTTTGTTACTCATGAGCCTCATAGATCTCATGGTCTTATAAACCTTAAAAAGTGCAGGGCCCATACTGGAGCAGCAGGTGGTAAAAGTGTGCACATTAACAACACTGAAAAACCCAAAAGATGATAAATTTTGTTTTTATCAATAGTTAAGCCGGCCGTCCAAAGTGTTTTTTAGAAATGATTCCTGCTGCATCGTTGCCTCGCCTCTTACGTAACTTGTAAACTGCACATGTGCACCACGGCTTATAGAACTGACTGAAATATAACCCAGTGATTGTTCATTCTGTGCATCACACATGCAGATGTTCTACTCGCCGCTGGACGCTTGCCACTGTACCTGATTGCATGAGTTCCAATTTGATTGACTGAGCTGATACCTATGTGACTGTTGTGGAAACTTTTATGTAGTTTTGATCTTATCTTGTCTGTATACACCTGCATACATTTACCGTGTGAAAGAAGCTCACATGCTTACTGATTTACTATTGTGTTTCCACATCCAAGGACACCAAGTGGAGTTGAGTTAGATAGGAACTGGATCGTACCAGTGGCTGCACTCCTCTGAAGATTACTCCCACTTTCTATGTTGACCCAGAATGTATAAAAGTTTAGTGTGTCCTTTCCCTCTTCCTCTGTTTCCTGACTGCGTTTGAGGGGACAGGGACATTCAAACGCTCTATGCCTTTGAGTTAAATAACTTACAAAGTCAAAGATGCATCTTTTCTTTTCTCTTGATTAAAAATGAGTTGTGTGCTCACTTAATTGCTAATTATTAATATCCACTACATGACCACTTAAGTTGCCGCTCATTGAGCAATGTTTTTTGACTCCTAGAAGAGCAGTGGATCATTTAACATTTAAAAACAACTAACTAGACAGAGACAGCAAAGAACTTATAAGATAACCCATCATGTTCCAGCAGAACACTGTGACTTTCACACCCTTCATTCCAATTCAGTGGTATTATTCAGTACTGGAGCACATACAAAAAAAACAAAAAAAACCTATGTATATCATAAACATGACAGGACTTGATGTTCACAAAAATCGACACGATTTCCTGAAATTTAGATCTACGAAACTTGCATTTGATCAATATGTCAGCATACAATATAATATAGGAACTACTGAGACAGCAGCTTTATATTTTTGTTATTACTACTCTATAAGAATCCCCCAAAAGAGACAAACATAACGACACAAAGATGAGTCTGGGCAGACTGAGTCATTCACACCAAATTATTGCATAATTTCTCCTCAAAAATGACCAATCATAGAAGGTGCCAAGGGTGGTAAGGATAGCCCACTATGCAAAAGAGCAAATATATACAGTAAATAATGGCAAACAAACTCTTATACTAAGAGTAAACAGTCTGAAAACTGACGAGTTCAGTCTGTCATCAGAATCAGTTTTATTTTCCAGGTACGGGTACACCTGCGAGGAATTTGAGCCTGGCTTGTACACTGCTGACGACGTGCTTACTTAACCAATAATACAATAACGCAATAGTGCAATAAAACAATGTTTAGTGTGCAGAATAGAAAACCCATATGAACACAATATAAACAAGCGAACAGATTGAGACCATAATGCAGCGGTGCAATGAGCAGAGAGAAAAGCATGCAGGAATAAATATTATATCTGTTGTTATTATTAATGAGAATGCAGGAATAAACGAGCATTACATACAGTGTTTTGTACATGAGGTAGGTGGATTTGGTACGCAGTATATACTATATGACAATATGTAAGAATGAACAGTTCTTTTTGGCAGCTAAATGTCATTCAACATTATCCAAACCCCAGCCCAAACAGAAATTACTCAGGAGAAGCCTGGTTAGAAACACAGATTTTCTACAACGTGAGGAACTTGCAGCAGAAGAAAAGACGTTTCTCCTCTTTCTCAGACAGCAGCTCTGCCGGCAACCGTTTCTCTGATCCAGTGCTGTGCCTAACAAGTTGGACATGTCGGCGAGCCTTGTTAGCTTTGGTTTGGACATTGCATAGTAGAGGCACTGTGATATTTTGGTATGGTCTAAATCAATTTTAAAACTTGCAGACTTGACTTGATATAAGTATGTGTGTCTCTCTTGATCTCACAAGAGTTAGGAAAAATCCTGATGAAGAATGGATAACTCTATATGTAATAAACACACTTCTTTGAAATTCATTTAGATTTAAGCATGTATAAGAAAGAGAAAAGGGTTTTGAGAGATCACTTAACAGCTTTTATTCAACTCATTCTGACATAAAAGTAAGTTAAAGCTGGGAAATTAAGACCCCTTTATGGTCTTAGCACATTGGCATCTCACATTAAATCTCGTGTTCGTACATAATTATCGAGTGAATGCCGCTGACATGATCTGCTTTTACTACATTACTGATTTCTTTATCTCTTTCTGAAGGACATAAACAGAAAACAAGTTAAAATCTGCACTTGGCTCTGTTTATATGAGCATTTGGCCTGTTGCAGAGATGAGTCACATATCATGCTCGAGTGAAGAAATTTCTCATTTTATCCCAGCCCTTTTAGCTGCCTGCTGTGGAAAATTCTCTTGCTTATCCTGGTAAATGACTTGTTGACACTAGAAGCCAGGGCCAATACTGCAGCTCAGCAAATACCTGGCCATGCTGAGGGAGCTGAAACCTGGAGCTGGCAGCAGGTAATATGAGAATCCTTCAGCTACTGTGGCAGCTCCGTTTAAGCTCCAATAACCAAAGACCATTATTAAACTACCGGATAATGTTTAGGGAATTTTTAACAAAAGATTCTAACAAAGGTGGCAGATTTTTTTCTTCCTAATAAAAATAAGCTGCAGTTATAAAAAAAAAACAAGCAGTTTAAAAGATTAACAAAGGAAGGGGGTTCCTGCTGTAATACCTGCCTAACAGGCATGCAGACCTCTTTGTGGTTTCTGAGAGATGAAGGAAAGTAAAATTGCGAGCTGAAACGTTTGACAGTGATCCCATGTTCTCAAACTACAGCCGAGCAGCTGAGTCAAAGCCTTTCACAATCCTGCACAAAACCCAGGACCGGATGCAAACGTCTAAATGAGGTTTTCCCAAAGTGTGATGCGCGAGATGAAACTACATTTTCCCCATACCATAAAGACGTGCAAATAAACACTTTCTTTGTAAAAATGAAAATCAAGAAACTATAAGAAATAAAAATGTTTTCACACAAAAATCTATTTATTTAGAAGAAGTCTTCCACGCTTCATTTTAAGATGAAATATAGAAGAAGTTATCTTCTTCTACGCATTGCGCTGTATAGGCGCACCTAGCTTGTGGCCTCTACTTCATTCGTTCTCGCAAATATGCTCAATTGGCTGAAATCAGGGAAACTGTCAGGCAGGTGAGACATCTAAGGTCAAAGTTAGTGATGAAGGAGGAGATGAACCATAAGAGAGAGAGGAACAGAGGAGAAAATTGCAACGGATCAGGGAGAAGAAAATTTCTCTTTCTCTCTCCTGACTTTACATCGTTTACGTCAGTAGAGGGAAAATTGAATTCAGGCTGAAGGTTTTATTTACAAGATTAAATTGAGCAACTGTCTCTCTATTGATCGCACAGCGCTGCTCATGGTGTTGGGACTCTGAACGGCTACAAGCACTGATGCTCATGTCATGACCACACCGCTGCTGCTGGTGGGGAAATTGGCGGTAGACGCGGTTTCTCTGTAATAATTTTCACTGTGATTCAGACAGGTGCAGTTCATTTTAAAGATGCGGTTTTAGCGCATATTCAGACCGGATCAGGGAAACCGGCAACAGGTAGTGGGGGCTGTGGGAAGCTGAGGTGTGTTGCCATGGGCGTGTCTACCTGCTGAATGTATCGCTGTGAAACAACCAGGAAATAACTTTTTATTTCACGGATTAATAACAGCTTTAGGGAGAGCTCTGTTATTGTTACTCTGTGCCGCTCTACCAAAGTGTTCTCTCGCTCGTCATCGGACACAAATCAAACTTCTTCATGTTTGTATTCTGCGGCGTAAATTGATCATCAGAGTTCACTACATGAATCCACCTGGTCTCTGCTTCAGAGACGTTTCAGGTTGTCTGTGGAGGTTTGACCGATCTGAGTCTCTTTCTTTCTCCGGCTCCAGGCTGAGCCAACGATGCGTCTGAAAATCCTCAGGATTCTGTTGGGGATGCTGTGTGTAACTTTATTGCAATTTAATTTAAATGATGTTTTAATTTTATTTCCATAACCTTTGTTATGAAGTATGAGGGATTGCTGCAAAGCCATGGACAATGCAGACGACTCTCCCTGTGGCTCTACGCTTCTCCAGGAGTGAATGCTGCTTGTCGGGACTTTGATGCAATCAACTGGTTTCCTTCTATTTTGACCAATCTGTATAATATGATTGAATTTGACTTTGTAAAGTGCCTTGAGATGACATGTTTCATGAATTGGTGCTATATAAATAAAATTGGATTGAAATTGAATTGGCTGAGTTGTAACTACAACTGCATTTTTAATTATTTTTAATTTTTGAAGATTGGGGGTGTGTCAACCCGGTTGGGACACAGGAGGGGGTAAAAAAGTTTGGGAACCGCTGGTCTAAAGCAAGCTGCTCTGTAGAACAGTGAAGATGGGGGAATCATGCCTTTCTGCCTGGCAATCCAGAGGGAAAATCTGGGCTTGAGAATTGAGAACAGCATCTGCTTTACTGCATGTGACAACCTTGTTGCAGAAGGGGTTATGGTTTGGAGCTGCTTTTATTGTGCTGAGCCCGACATATATTCATCTATCCATACAGTTGTTGTCTACTGCTCATCAAGATCAGGTTGTGGGTGAAACAAAGTGAGGAAAGAAACCAAGACAGCTATGTCTGCCGCATGGCAGACTGGAACAATGCCTGCTATATGGAAGTTTTTTTGTCTCTCTAGTCAGGTCATGGTATGGCCACAAATGTTATCCTCCATCAAGATTTCCTCTTTGTCAAAAAACTCCCCTGTGACCCTACAGATCCTACCAGGATCAGCGTAACCCTCTAGATCCATGGGCTTTTCAAATTTGATTGAATTTGACTTTCTAAAGTGATTTGAGTTGGGATGTTGTGGATTAGCGCTATATAAATAAAATTGAATTGAAATGACTTGAAATAGCTCCACCACATAAGGGTTATCATTATTAGATCTTTATCTTTTTTGACTTTTTGTAAAGAGCCAACAATCTGGGCAGAGAATTGTTATGATCTGCAGTTTTATTGATTAATGTTACTGAAAAATACAGTTAAAAAAAACAACATGATAAAACTTTTGGCAGAAGTCTATTTTTTTTACAACCATACTTTTCAGAAAGTACACAAACATATGCTACATTTTTCATATTGATGCAGCCTTTCTTCACATCTGGCTGAAAAATAAAAACTAAAAAACAGTTCCTGACTGATTGAAAGTCAACTTTTTGACACTTTCCTGAAAAGAAATCTTACTTTTGTCTTTGTAAGTAAGGATACACAACGGAGTAGACAAAAAAAAAAGAAATAAGTAACGGAATAGTCTCTAAATATGGGAAGTATACAAAGGTATAGGGAACAAGTGCCTGTGAATTATCTCGTCTGATCACACTGGTAGCGTGTCTAAGTACAAGTTCGAGTCCCACCCATTGGACACCATTGTTTGCCAATTACTCACTAGATCAAAGTGGTTTTGAACCCGAGGGCCAGCAAAGAGATCAAGTGATTTATTTAATGAGATCTGGCTGTCAGTTATTCAGCTGGAAAAATAATGTGGACAGCAATAGAGTAATAGACTTTGAAAGCTCCACTTTTCTCTAGGGTTTAACAAAAAGAAGACAGACAGTCAAAGGTGAGCAGAGCTACACACGCGAGACAAATGTGCGCACAGTGAGCCAAAAAAAAACAACACTCAGCCCAGGTTCCTCTCCGAGATGAACCTGCTAACCCCGGGTGCCGAGTCTGATCTGCCGCGTCTCAGGTATCGCAGGCGACAACAGCTCAGGAGTGGGAAAAGTGAAAGTGCAGCTGTGATTGTTGGACTGAGGTGCCTCTAAGCACGCAAGAGGTGGATTAAAAAAAAAAAAAAGAAGAAGAAGAAAAAAAATCAACCCTGCTGACGCTGAACACAATAACAGCTCCCCACCCGACAGTGCCATCAAGGATTAAAAACAGCTGAAACCCATCGTACCATTTGTCACACTAATTAAAAGAGGATGACACTGAAGTCTTGATTCAGGGGCAGATAATAGGCTCCGGTGATTGAAGCAAACAATTACAGCTCCAGCTTCTTCAAAGGTGCTGTATGTTCAGTCTGAAGCAACAGTTGGGTGTAGACAACAAGCAATCTCTTGTTTTTTTTCCCCCCTGGCTCACTGTCTGTGGAGACTAAGAGAGCAGCCATCTGTGGTAAAACTCGCAGTGTAACAATTATAAGTATCCTGCTTCCTTGTATTTTCATTGTGAAGATATTCTCATCTGTCAAAACACAGCTCGTTATTTCAAAGATCCGGTTCTAATTTGAGCTCACACAAATTCTAAACTGAATTATTCCATTTTCATAGTTCCCCACACCAACATTTTGAGCTAAATTCAGTTTCCCATCATGTAAGAGTTTACTTTTGTGTTGAAAGCTTTTTCCATAAGAAAAAAGTAGTTGGTTGCAAATTAAAGTCTTTTGGTGCATATTATTTGTGCCTGTACAAGGTGTCAATCTGATATATCTGCTCAAAAGTACTGTGAAAGAATTAATAAGATCAGAATTGCAAAACAAAAGCTGTTGTTCTTCACGTATATTTCTGGTTAATCTGTCAGAGAGTAAAAAAAATAAAAAAATAGGACTGAAAGACAACCCTTTCTGTCATTCTATGCACAACAATGTTCATGCCCTTCTTTGACAAAGTTTATTTAGTTTCATTTAGTTACAAACACAGTTGACAAAACCTCAGTTTCAAGACGTATACTCTGTTAATTTAAGAACATTTACATATTTTATGGTCAGACATAAGTTTGAAGCAACATAGAGAAAGTTTTTCTTCCTCATTAACAGACGAAAACAACGGCTTTAAGGGGAAATCTCACAAATCTTTTCTGCAGGCATTTTCATTATTAAGTTTGTCCTTTAAGATTTTCAGTTGGCAGCAGCTGTTCACTCCCAAAAACAACATAATTTAAAGAAGTCTATTAATTAAAGAATATCATTTTGATAAAGTTCTCCAAAAAGATGTTAATACTTATAAACACAGTCATTTGGATCTTATGTATGAAAGACCACATGGCATTTCATATCAAAACATATTTTCAAGAGCAGCAGCATCATATCCCATGACTCAATTTCTCCCACTTATTGTTGTTGTACTGTCTTGGATGTTATGTGACCTGCATCCATATTGTTAATAATTCAAAACCACTGCCTTATTTCAGCTTGCACAACTGTATTAGAGGCTGTGGCCATTATTTTGGTGCTCTAAGAAATCTTGGTTTCATCTAACAATCTTATTTCCTTCAGCCTTTACATCGTCACCCACTGTAAAATAGAGACCATATTGGCTGCTGCAGCTTACTAACTGCAGTGATGTGCTTGGGTATCCCCAGACAACTTTCCATATGAGGTTACAATGAAAGGCCTGAGTTTATGAAGGAGGAGGTTTATTTGCACAAAATGAACTTGAACTGTATTGAGATGTGGTACATGGCAACTTAATAGCAAGCATCACAGCACAAAGTACACATTCCAGCGTTGTATCATTTTAGGATGCCTCCTGTACAAGAAGTCTATTTTACAAGTTTCTTCACTACTACGCATTGCATATTTTAGTCAGGTTATAGTGGTATTATCACAAAGTGGAAGTGATTGGGAGCGACAACAACTCAGCCTTTAATTGGTAGGCAATTTATATTACAGACCAGGGTCGGCATAAGCTGTGGTATATTGCATTTAGTGGCCACCACCTTAATGCTGAGAAAATAGCTTCAGAAGAATGCTCTGCTCTGATCCCCATGGTGCTGAGGCGGGCAGGAGGGACAGTAAAGTGAATGGAAGAGGAAGCTCTGAGGGTGTGGGAAGGAGTAGCGATGTAACAAAGATCGGACAAGTAAGGAGGAGCGAGGTTGTGGATCACTTTGAGAGTAAACAGAATCATTTTTAATTCTATTCCAACAGGTAGCCAGCAGTGCAGCTGTAGGACTCGATTGTGCAAAATGAGCGGGTTTTGGACCAGCTGAATGCTGAACCACTTGAAGCTTATAGAGTGATTTTCTTTGTGGAAGACCACAGAGAAGAGAATTACAGTTGGCGATGTGGGCGGTGACAAGGCTATGGATAAACTTCATACAGAGTGAGGGGAAAGGGAGGAACAATCATATTCTGTAATCGTAAATGTGCAATCTGGGTGATGTTATTGATGTGAAAGGTGAAGGACAGAGTGCTATTAAGGATGACACGCAGACTCTTGACCTGAGGTGAAGGAGAGACTGTGGAGCAGTCAACTGAGAGAGATGGGTGTTAATGGGTGTTTTTTCTTTCCACTGTCGCTTCATGCTTGCTCAGTATGAGGGATTGCTGCAAAGCCATGGACAATGCAGACGACTCTCCCTGTGGCTCTACGCTTCTTCAGGAGTGAATGCTGCTTGTCGGGACTTTGAAGCAATCAACTGGTTCCCTTATATAGGACATTTTTGACCAATCTGTATAATCTGATTGATTTTGACTTTGTAAAGTGCCTCAAGATGACATGTTTCATAAATTGGCGCTATATAAATAAAATTGAATTGAATTGAATTGTATGGGAACTGAAGGACTTTAGTGGAATAAACCGAGTTTGACCCAAAAGGTAAGAATGAAACCAGTCAAGGGGGGTTTCGGTGATGCCAATTGAGGATAATCTGTGGAAAAGGATGGAATGTGAAACTGTATCAAAGACTCTACTCAAGTCCAGAAGAATGAGAATAGAAATTGGACTATGAACCTCACTTGAAAGTGTCTCTTGAATGAGCTTCATTATTACCAGCAAAACCTTACCAGGTTTTAACTCTTCCTCGTTACTCGACTCTGTTATTGTGTTGTGTACGTTTGTGTCAATTTTTTTTGTCGTCAGTGGTGGTTCTGCCATTTCTTTCTCATTCCATTCTTATATAACATCAACTATTCATTGTTCCTTTGGGAATTATTACGTTGGAAAGGTTTGGCAGCACTTTCTCATTATGAAGTGTCTTCAGGCAAAACTCTGATATCTTAATGAAAGTCATTCAGTAAGACCCAAAACAAGGTTTTAGGAAAATATCCAAATAAATAACCGAAACTGTAGATTTTCCCATAAGATTTCTTTTTACCCCAGCAGACTTCTTTATGTTCCTTATTTGTCTGAATCAAAAATCATTTAATAGTATTTTCTTTCTTCAAATTAGATCAATAACGGCTGCACTGACTCACTTTTATTGTCTTTTATCTGGCAGGGCCTATATGTCAGCAGCAGAATCTATTTGTAGCCAGAAAATCTCTCTCCCTCTCCATCTCTCTCTCCCTCTCTCTCTCTCTCTCTCTCTCTCTCTCTCTCTCTCTCTCTCTCTCTTTCTCTCTCTCTCTCTCTCTCTCTCTGCAGACAAAGTCCACACATCAGTACATACTTTAGCAAATACAACGACAAGATTTATTCACTAGTTGCTGGAATGTATTTGCTTTAAAAGTGAAAAGAAAAACTAATGTTTGAAAATATGGCTGAGGTTGTTGTTGTTTTTTTTTTCTTCTTCTTCTTCATCATCTTCTTCTGCTGCCCAGGAAGCACAGATGAGATTAAACCGCATGACTGTGGGAAATCTGGCCAGCTGGAGCTAATGCTAAGCAGCAGCATCCTCACACACGGTGCCAGCAACCTGCTGAGCAGTTTACTGAACTGAATACTGAGCACATTTCACCTCTACAAATTATGCATTAGTTTAGGGAGATCTTATCACAACACGGCTGCTTTTCCCACATTATTAGAGCAGTAAACAAATGGGATTCCATATGGAGATGTACTGTCATGTCTGGAATCATTTCTCAACACTAAAGGGCCTCAGGGCTCAGCCACCCACACTCACAGAGGCTGGTTATTGATTAAAGTCAAGCATTTATTACGCGCATGTCATCATGCTGCATTAGGAACCCTTCATCTTTAGCACGCTGTGTCATTATGTCCTGTAATTTAAAGCAAATAATTTCCCACATTGGAGGGCAAAATGGTCATACCTCTTGGACGTTTTCACATTTTGGAATGGTATAGCCACAAATTCCAATATAGTTTAGTAGGATTTCTTTGATTAGACCAAAACAAACTAGTTGCTTTTTTTCCCCCAACAAATAAAAATCCGGGAAGCGTAGTGTGGGTTCAGATTTAGCTTCCTTCTTTCTGATATGCCTGAATAAGATCCAGCCAGTCGCCTTCAGAAGTCATCTAATGAGTCAACAGAGTCCAAGGGTGTGAAATTTAACCTCAGTGTAAATCCAGCTGTTCTGCCAAGACCTCAGAGTTTTTTTTTTTCTTTTGAAAATATTAGTGAAAAAAACAACATACTGAAAACCAAGGAGCACCGCAGACATGTGTGGGAGGAGAAAGTTGAGAAGTTTAAAGCAGGGTCGGGTTATAAAACAAAATCGCAAGCTTTGAACATCTCGCAAAGTTCTGTTCAATCCATGATCTGAAAAGTGAAAAACCTTCCAGACGTGGCTGTCCACCTAAACTCAGAGGTCAGACAGAGAGAGCATAAGTAAATCTGGAGGAGCTGCAAAGATCCACAGCCCAGCTTTGTTGTTTAAAGATATGAATCCCTGTACCATCTTCCTTCTCAGTTATGCAGCAATATTTCATCTGTCTCTTTTGTGGCAGGAAATCGTGTGAGAAACGTAAAGATTCGGAAAGAAAAATTACACACAAGTTCTTGGTGTTATGTAAGATAACGCAAATTGCTTTGCATAATAACCCAAATTGGAAAACAAGTTAGTTTATTGAAAATCTTCCTGAGACACAAACCATACAGAAAGCATATTTGTCTTGCTTTGTGTGTGTGTGTGTGTGTGTGTGTGTGTGTGTGTGTGTGTGTGTGTGTGTGTGTGTGTGTGTGTGTGTGTGTGTGTGTGTGTGTGTGTGTGTGTGTGTGTGTGTGTGTGTGTTTATCCTGACATCATCCCACATACCAATTATTTCAGCTGTTTTTGGTTTCCTAACACAGTTTGTTTTTCTGGGTGTCCATGTCAGCGCTCCAACAGCCGAGCTGCCACGGGTGAAAAGCAAACCCAGACATTCTTTCTCAAGTTAATTATGGAAGATTTATGTACTGTCATGGAGACATTGGTGGATCTGCATGCCTCAGGATCCAATTTTGCACCACACATGCAGATTAGAGGGCTGGAAAAGAAGTTTCTCCGCACATGTTCACGCTTCTCTCTATCAGATCAGTGTCGCGGGGTGATGTTCCACATCCGAAATCAGACTTTAGCGTTGGAAAACAACTGTTTAGGCATCGTTACACGACTTTGTCAGAAACAACACGGAGCGTATTTGGGATTCATTAGTCGCAGGCTGAACAGAGTGACGCTACTTGAAAACTGCAACTTGTCCAGCAACGAAGAGGCTCGGTGCCGTTTGGACTTCAGCTTCCAGTGGAGGCAAACTTCCAAAGGAGCTGTGATGAACACACTTCAGATTGTCAATATGTGCTTGGAAACTTACACACGGAAAGAAAGCACTCCACCGCTCAAACACTTGTTTCAGAGGCACTTGAGGAGTGCCTCAGTGAGCCTCAGGCATGCTATAAAATAATGAGGACCAACTGTTCTTGCTGTATAATTACAACCCTGAGATCCTTTGGAAAGCAGGGGGCGCTCTCGAAGACCATTTTTGATTCTTTGGTGGTATCAGCCACCACAGAATCTCGGTATTTTATTGAGATTTCAAAAAAATACACGGGTGTACATAAAAAATACACAAGTAGCCAATCATTTCTACATATATATGAAATGTGTTTCATTTGAATTCAGTCCTCTTTAACATAATGTACATAAATAAATTCTAGTGCAACAAAATGCCTTCAAAAGTCACAGAATTTGTCAAATGATTTGTACTTCTGTATTTCCAGGACACGCCTCCATCCTTATGTCAGTTCTGACCCCGTCCCTGCAGGAGAACAACATCCCCACAGCATGATAATGCCACCATCAACGTTTAAGACGGGGATGGTGTATGTAAATTGATTTGTGCATGCCATTTTACATGTGGGCCAAGAAAGTAAAATTATGGCCTAAATGCAAACTTTTCCTATTTGATAAAGTTTCTGGTTACAGTGATTGAGGTTATCCTGAGCTAGCTCTGTATTTATACTGCTATACACTTAGACTGCTGGAGGACATAATGACCACTTCCCCTCACTCTGCTACATTCTTCTACTCGTCTTTAATATAGCATTATTTGATACTGTTCAAATTGTTTCTGTTCCCGCTCTGTTTTTTCTCTAGCAGCTACACCTGGCCTGGCATTCTGTTTAGCTGTGACACTGTTGCATCATCATCAGCTTAGCTACTGCTGTCAACAACTTTATCTTCTCATTCTTATTTGGCCCTGTCTTTCGCTATTTAACTCTGAATGTCGACTTTGTAAAGATGACAAAAACAAAGATGAGATTACCTGTTATTTGGCGCTTTATAAATAGACCGAAGTGAATGGAACTGAACAGTACAAGTGTTATAGTTTCGCGTTCTGGAAATCTAGAGCTATGTAGGGAATACAGCAAACATGTGGAAGGAGGTTCTCTGGTCAGAGGAGATGAACACATTTACTATTTGGCCTGCAACCAAAACACAACATACTGCATCACCCTAAACATACCAGTGCAACATGTAATGCCATTACCATGTTTAAACCTTGTAGTGGCAGCCTCATATTGTTGGGAGTTGTAAAATACCAAGGTAGATTATAGAGTTAATTAAGGCACTTTAAAACTTACATCTTTTCATGACTGAACTCGAAATCTTGGTGGTGCTGAAGATGCTTTTCTTGAAAGGACAGGGAAGTAGCTGAAGGAATGGTTGGGTGTCTACTGGGAGTTTGATGGAGCTGAATACAGGGATTAGAAACTGTGACATAGATTCACATTCCTATTATAATATAGAGCCAGAGCAACGGCATATTGTTAAGATCCAAACATAGTCGTGTTAGAATGGCCAAAACCCTAAATCTAATTGAAAATATTTAACAAGAGCTCAGAGGGACTGAGTACAGATATGCAACACACTTTTCATAGGTATTTCTTCTTATTCTTTTCTTCCGCTTACCCGGGGTCGGGTCGCGGGGGTAGCAGCTTCAGTAGGGAGGTCCAGACTTCCCTCTCCCCGGCCACATGGACCAGCTCCTCTGGGGGAGCCCCTATGCGTTCCCAGGCCAGCTGAGAAACATAGTCCCTCCAGCGTGTCCTGGGTCTTCTTCTGGGTCTCCTCCCGGTGGGACGTGCCTGGAACACCTCACCAGGGAGGTGTCCAGAAGGCATCCTTACCAGATGCCCGAGCCACCTCAACTGGCTCTGCTTGACGTAGAGGAGCAGCAGCTCTACTTTGAGTACCGCCCGGATGACCGAGCTTCTCCCCCTATCTCTAAGGGAGAGCCCAGAAACCCTACGGAGAAAACTAATATTGGCAACCTGTATCTGCGATCTTGTTCTTTTGGTTACAACCCAAATCTCACAGCCATAGATGAGGGTGGGAATGTAGACCAACCGGTAAATCGAGAGCTTTGGCTTTTGACTCAGCTCTCTCTTCACCACGACAGACCACTACAACATCCACTTCACTGCAGACGCAGCACCAATTGATCTCTCGCTCCATTTTTTCCTCGTTTGTGAACAAGACCCCAATCTACCTAAAATCCTCCATTTAGGGCAGGACATCTTCCCCTACCTGGAGAAGGAGCTCTACCCTTTTCCATAGAGGGTTTATTTGTAGGAAGATAAATTAAAACAAGGATTCACAGTAGCCACCAGCTACTGACCTCTTTGACTGAATACATAATCAAGGAAATACCTTTTACTAAAGTGTCATTATTTGCTGTAGTCTTGTAATGGCTCATTTCTTAAGCACACTATATATTCTGAGATGAAATAGCGCTGATTGCTGAATGTCCAAACATGGCTCAGACTATTAGTATGCATTAGGATTAGCAGCCTGTATTAGTATGCATTTCACTGTTCTAGCCTGTCATAAAAACCAAACAAAACTTGAAAAGAGATGATATCTGTCCTACGTCTTTATTGAGGCAAATCAGCATAAAATCTTTGTAATTGCGAGTTGTTTAGGAAGGTAAAATGTTTGCCCCAAATGAATTTAGTTGGAATGTTATTTGCTCTTTCTGTTTTTCCAGTGTCTTAATGGGACAAGCCCTGCGGGACTCTTATGAATATTTCAGTGAGAAACCCCTGTGCTGGTCTGTCTCTCCGCTTCACAATGAATACAGATTAATAAAGTGTGAAATTCTGCTTTGTGGTTAATGTATGAAATAATGACTCACAGAGGAAGGTGTGCTCTACATCAGAATGAGGAGGAACTTAGGTTTGTATGAATGCTAGATTATTGAGACTAGTGATGTTAGCCCTTTTTGCTTTTGAGGTCTTGGCATAGCTTTTTTTTTTTTTTTGTAAATTATTTAAATGAACAACAAATTAGGTCAGATATAACACCAATAACTTTCAGTTACTTGTACATAAAAGTCAACCCTGAATCGAAAACGATTTTACTGTAATATATGACAAGTTTCAGGTGATCCCTCATTACTTATTTAGAAACAGCTGTTAAAATATGCCCCACTGAGATAGGAAATACCCCACTGAAGGCAGTACAATATCAGCTTGCAGCCATTTGGGTCTTTTTTTTTTTTTAAAACTTTGACTTTGGAGAAATGACAACACTGCTAAATTTATAAGTAAAATTTGACATTCTTCTGTTTCGGTGGCGTGGAAAAAAACATTTAACACAGAGAAAAATAGATATTTCCTATTTTCTATGTTTTTAAATAACACACATTGTTTTGCATCAAGATATATCTTCAGTCCTTAATAAAAGGGAGATGGAGCCTGGACAGGTTACCAGTCCATCACAGATCAACTCAAAGATAAAACCATGCTTGGTTTTGTGCATGGTTTTAGACTGTGGGAGAAAGCCAGAGTTCCAAATTACGAACACACTGTATGTGAATTGGAAGTAAATGAAATGAAATAACAAATTGAAACATTTATGAAAATCTTAGTGGATTATTGATCTGCTTTTAAGATCAATTCTGTGCGCTTTTAAGAGATCAGAATTGGTTACCCAGAGGATGACACTTATTGACAAGCTGTTTGTTTTGTATAAGTGTTGCTGTTAGTCTGAAATTTTCTAACCGGACCATAGGGATGATTTCAGGCCTTAAAGGAGCAATCAGTAAAATATATACTGTAAAATAAACCTAAATCATTCTCATTTCTCACCTGGGATGGAAGTAACTTTCCCTATAAACCATCGGTCCTCTCCATCAACAATGTCTCAGTCACGTTTTTGTCCTTTCAAACCTAGAGGTACGGTTCAGGGGTCCGTTCTTCGTACGTCGCTAACTCAGTTAGCAGGATTTCATTGTTGACGATTTGGCATGATCTTGGATCGTTTGGTTCTTCGAAAGACTTCCTGCACTTGTTGTCATAGCAACAAGTGCGCCAGCTTGAGCCTGCTCCAGAGCAGGCTTATTTCATGTAAACAAGATTAGATCCCGGCTGTATAAGCGGAGGAGATGGGAAGTCTGCCGTAGCTATGTCCATTTTTACGACTGCAACCTGTTGCGGAAGGTGCAAGAATAATTTGCAGAGTTTTTCGAATTAATCGCGTATTGCGCAATAGACAGGATCCTTTAGAGCAGCGCGACAGTGTAGATATTTTTCTTGGTGGCTGTTATAAACAGACAAACATCATTTAAAAGTGGCTTTTAAAGAGGAAAAAGTGGTGTTGGAGCCATAAATCTAAAATTTTAAGTTATTTGTATGGTGGTTTGCTTTTTTTTTTTATCCTATTCAGTAAGAAGATTTGTTCGGGCCATTTTATTGTGAAGTTTAGTTTACTTTGAAAGGCTTGCTTCCTGTCGAGCCGTATATTGTATTAGAAAAAACTATGGTTGGATTATCTAGACACGGAGCAATACAGTTTTACCGTGTAAACTGTGGATGACTTGGAAAAGGAAGATTTTCATTTTTTATGGATAAAGATTGTTTTGTTTTTTTTTGTTAAAATTCCCAGTTTGCACGTGTCCTTTACTTCCCGTCTCTAAGGAATGACACTGAAATTTGGATCTCTTGACATAACAAGTGCCTTTTTAAAATAAAGTATAATAATTAAAGGCTACCATTTTGTAGAATATTCTTGTATTTCACTTTTACTTGTCCCCATGTTCTAGTGGGTCCCGTGGAGGCTCTGACATAAAAGAACAAAGTAAATATGAGATTATTAAAATGCAAAAATTAATACTGTAGAAAGTGATAGAAACATCTACCATGGACAGTATTTACACATTAATTTGTCTGCTGCTTTTTGCCAGCCCTCTCTCCTGGCTTTAACAGATTTTTAGGTGTTTTAATTAATGACTCAAATTCGGCATAACCTTCTATTAAAAGCTTTTGTTCTGCTGGGAAAAAAACTGTGGGCGTTCTTTGGCCATGCTGAACAGCCAATAGCAGCGCTGCTGATCAATGTTTCTACTATCGATACATTTCCCCTTTTAAACAAACGCATGAACGCGCAGTTGTCTCAGATAACTCAATCCAGTGATACTAATCGTAAACAACAGGTGTGTTCAAAGAACCCAATTAGCCGGATCATGATTAGCCGGATGAAATCATCTTGGATGTCTCATTTGATCTTGGATGTTTTAAGCAACGTACGAAGAACGGACCCCAGAACTACTTCGGTCCAGTGTGTAGCCTGTGTTTACTTCCTGGTTCCTGAGCCAATCATATGAGAGTTCCCAGGGTTCCCAAAACAGAGTATTTGGTATTTTATCTTGGCAAAAGAGCAGCAGCCTGCAAACATGGAATCCAGTGAGAGAAGTGGACCAGAAATAGAACAGAATAAAACATAATATACTTATTATAATAATTCAGAGGAGTTTTAAAGCAACAACGGCCCACTGAGTAAATGGTGGTTCTCCGTGAAAGGCATTGTCCCAATTTTTAACCACTAGGTGTCATTATTACTTATTGTTCCTTTAAAGGTATACTATGCAACCGGGGTTGATTTTCCAGCGAGGCTCCCCCAAGAGGGCGAAAGTAAAAGTGCACTGTTGTAAAGATGCTCAGCTGTTCTGGTTCCTCCGTCAAGCCAGGCGCGGTTGTTTTGAGCTTAGCAGACAGGCAAACGCAACGAAAAGTGGAAAAAACGGCAGTACAAACAATGAATAACACAGTGAAGGTATGAACATCAAGCTTCTTGCAGCGCTATCTTGGCAAGGCGGTCGCCGCCGCCTCGCCAAGCCGCGACCGCCGCGGTAGCGTCTCGCCAACATAAAAAAGATTATTCTAATAATAACAATAATAATAATAAAACTCGATATGCTTGCATGTTTATTTGACCGGCTGAGCGGAGCGGAGCGGAGCGGGGGGGGGGGGGGGGGGGGGGACAAACTTGCACCGCTGACCGGCTGAGCGGAGCGGCGCGCATATCGAGTTAGTTTTATTTTTTTATTATTATTTTTTTGGAATGTCGGCGAGGCGGTAGCGTGAGGGAAACCCTACAATGTTACTTACAATCGCATCAGCAGAAACGCGAGGTCCGCGTCAGCCTTGCAGCCTTCTTTTTCTTTTAGCTCTCGCCATTCAGAAAAAGCTTCCCTGATGTTCACCCCTGTACGACTCCTCTCTCTGTTCAGAGCCCTTTTCCTCTTTCTTGCCTGCTCCAACATGGGCTTTCGCTGTTTTCTCGCTGGTTCCGCCATGATAACTGCACAAATATCGCCACTGCGCTAGCAACGAGCACACCTTTCACTGCGGGCGTGTAGCAGTTCTCGCCGTAAAGCAAGACCGACTCTCGCGATGCACACGAGACTACTGAGCCTGTGACTGCGGGCCGACTGCTCCTGCAATTGCAAGTGCGGTATTTCCCCCACAGACCACCAGGGCGGCCGAGAAAACCTTAGTTCAACCTGAAATGACTCATTTAATCATCCAAAACGGTATGGAACATATTAATTAACTGAAAAATGTTGCATAGTATGCCTTTAAGTACCTGCTTAGAAAGCTTGTGCCTTGGGCTGGCTCTGACCAGAGATGCCACATTTTGCTGTAGTTCTGTGACAGTGAGTTTTGGGGATTATGTTTTACCTCTGGTCCTCTGCTTGGCTTACCTTATCTGTCAAAGTTCCAGGCTGTTTGAACTTTATAATTATTTAAAAACAAAGGTAGGCTATTCTCACTGTAGATATAGGCCAATTTTGGCCTGTTAGACTTGTAAATGTTTTCTAACGGACTTCTAAAGATAAATGCTGTTTTTTTAACATGTTTTCTTGACTTTCCTCCTTTGAAGAGTTACTAAGAGAAGTTAGCCATTGTGTAAAGGCTGGGGTATGCTTGACGCACATACTGTATGTCTGCATGGAAAAAAGACGTGCAGAAACGACATCTGCAGTATTTATGCTCTGTGCAGTGTTTCCTTTGAAGAAGCAGTATTCTCCTAAACTCTAGAGGGCAGCGTTGTTCTCCTACGCCAAGTGCACTACAACCCACACACACATGTAAAAGTAGAAAACAGTTATTTCCAACATTTGTAAGCCTCTTTATTTCTTCCAAGAGTGACTGCCACGCAGACCTTGTAGATGTGTCAAGTATAAACCAGGCTTTACCTCATTTAACATGACTCATGTATGGAGGCCTCCGTCCTCGACAGGGTTTGAGTTCTGACTTAGAGATTCAATTCAATTCAATATAATTTTACTTATATAGCGCCAATTCATTAAACATGTCATCTCAAGGCACTTTAAAAAGTCAAATTCAATCAGATTATACAGATTGGTCCAAAACGTTTTCTCTCTAAGGAAACCCAGCAGGTTGCAGCAGATCTTGACAAGCAGCATTCACTCCTGAAGAAGCATAGAGCCACAGTGGACAGTTGTCTGCATTGTCCATGGCTTTGCTGCAATCCCTCATACTGAGCATGCATGAAGCGACAGTGGGAAGAAAAACTCCCCTTTAACAGGAAGGAAAACCTCCAGCAGAACCAGAACCAGGCTCAGTGTGAACGGTCTGCCTCCACTGACTGGGGGTTACAGAAGACAGAGCAGAGACAAAATAAGAGAGATAAACAAGCACAGAAGCACACATTGATCCAGTAATCTGCTTTACGTTAGATGGTAATAGCGGGTGATCTGTCTTCCCTGGATGATGTCACAGCTAACAGAACGCCAGACCAGGTGTAAACACTATGAAGAAAAAAAAGAGAGGGAACAAAAAGTTAAAAGCTGACATGACGACAAGCAATGCAAATCTTTCCCACATGTCATTCCCCTTCTCTCTTCACCCATTGCCGCTCTGTAAACTGTCGCATAAACAGTAATGGACGTATGAAATGGTTAGGACAGACTACAGCAGTCTGTGTGTTTTAGAAGGATATTCAATTTCAACAAGAAAAATACAGAAAAAAAATCATTTTTGGAATTTTATGTAAAATTTAGTGAAGAAATAAATTAGTACAACTCCCCATTCATTCCCACTTAAAATGTCAAAAATGACAGCCATGTGTATCACATGAGGTGCATATGAAGACAGCATTGTTACTCTCCTTTTTTAATAGATTTAAGGAGAGAGATTAAAAAATTCTGTTAACACCCCCAAGTCCTGTCATCTTATGCTAAAATAACTCAAAAAACCCTGAAATATCCTAATTGGGCCTACAGTGGGTTTTTACTGTTTTTGATATAAAGTGCATGCCCTTGCAATCGGTAAGGGACTGCACCATTTTAATGTTCATGGGAGGCGGGCAAGGTAAGAACCTTTGCTCTCCAAGAAAAATATGAAGGCCAGAATAAAGTTTTCCAGAGAAAATGTAAGGCAGGGGTTTTTGGAGAGAGGATATTTGCATTTAATTATTTGCCTACCAGAAAAGAGGACATGTTTGGCATACACAAAATACAGCCTCCAAATAACAGAACTTCGCTCAAACTGTAAAGTGTTGTGGTTCAGGGATGCTTTGGTGCGGCAGGGCTTGGCCAGCTCACCATCACTAAATCCATCATTAATTCTACCGCTTATCAGATGGTGGTTAAGAAAAATGCGAGAATCTGTAAAAACAATTAAAGCTGAAGTAGAAACTGCAACATGACAGGGACCTTAACATGCAAGTAAATCCACCAATTACTGGCTAAGAAGTCCTGGGACTAGTCAAAACCCAGAACTTAACCTCCTTGATCCTTGATTGAAACCGGCTGTACGAGAATCCTTTAAATCCTCTCACGGCTGAAAGTGAGGAGTGGGGCAAGTTTTCCTTGGACTGATGTCAGAGACTGGCTGGTGGCTACAAGAAGTGTCTTGGTATAGATATTACTTAAAAAAGAACTGAATATGTAGGAAGTATCCTCGTTGTATTTCATTACATCCACCAAAATGATATAACATTTACAAAATGCACAAAACGGCTTTTTTTCTGAAACCAGTATCAGATTATGGTATTACATTCAAATAATTCATTTTCAGGCATTTCACATATTTTTACCAGGCGTGCCTGTAAGTAAGGGTGGAGGATGCTATATATCACAGAGATAATTGGGAGCAGCTACGACTTTCTCCACTTGGTCTCTTTGAGAGGTTCTAATACAGAGATAACTGAGGTAAGTGAATCCCTGTTCTGTGTTTTGGGGTCACGTTGTCTCATTAATTCCTTATGAGTTACTGCTGTACATAAGCGAAACAGCTGCGTGCTGTTACGGATTTGGTCACCAATGATACCCTGAGGAGTTAGACATAGTCTTACAACCGTGCACGCGGGCGCAGTTTAGTTTCTCTTATTGGAAAAAAAAACAAAAAAAAACAAATGAAAAACAAACAGCATCCTCCCTCTCGTCCTGCTCCGCTCTTATCAGTCAGCGCAACGAGGCAGGTGACTCATTAGCATTCCCTCGCCTTGCCAGGATTAAGAGCTTTGCAGGTTAAAAAATATGCCATAATCAAATTATTCAAATGACCCTTACTCGGCTTCGACCTTCATCGCTCTACTTTGGAGACAATTACAGCAAGCGAGTTGTGCCTGAAACCGTTTCATATCAGAGGGAGAAAGAGAGCGAGAGTGGGGAGTATTAGGGGAAAGCAAAAGATACAAAGACACAAAAATGTCTAAAAGGGTGTCTAATTAAAATAGTTCCTTCAAAGACATACTTTTTTTGCCAGATAGGAAGTCGTCCCCATGCTGCGCAGTTGCAATATGTTATCTCTTTGGTTCAGTGGCCTAACAGCAGGCTCGCTGTCATCCTGCAAACTTCAAGTATTCTTAGATGATTGCTTCAGAAAGACTGTTCTCCTTCCTACTTTCAGGCATTTAAAGGCTTTGTGTTCCTGATGTGCAGCACAGCCTGTCTTATCGTCTCTACAACTTTTCCTGTGCAGCTGTCTTCACACTAGTGGGTCACAGTGGTTATTTTCATTGCCATGTCCTCAATCAAGGAATATGTTAAAAAGGAGGGGGTAAAGCAGCTAGGAATGCTACAAACACACCCAGAAGAGGGGTGATCCTTAGTTTACAAAGTGATATGTGATAATGTACCCAGTGAGGAGGAGAAAGGAATGACAAATGCTCCCTGAGAACAGTAGCTTGGAGACCTAACAAGCCGGCACCCTATGGAAGGATTTAAAAGCTTCCGTTTCCAGCTGGTCTGCCTGTAAATCACCACAGTGACAAAAACTGTGATTGCAAGCAATCAGACAGAATACAGAAATAAGTAATTTTTTTGCTCAGCTTCATGACTCGGCAATGTTAGAAGAGCCTAAAAAGATAACTGGGTCATGATTTAATTACGCCATCATAATGTAGCTGCCAAAGTATTATTCCAAGGACACTGTTCATCATAACAGCCAAACTCAATAAATCAATCTATACTGTAGTTCACAGGTGTCAAACTCAAGGCCCGCAGGCCGAATCCGGCCCATCAAGGCAATTTATCCGGCCCTCAAGAACCAAAAAGGGCATATCATCTCATAAAGTAGAGGCATATATCCTTTTAAAGTGTATAAGTGGCTGAAACTGTGGCCTCCTGTAGCGAATGTTAATTTTTTTTACTGTGCAGTTACAGCATCCTGCTTCAAGATGTCAGTTTTCCCACAACACATTAAAAAAACCTAGAAATGTCCAAAAAGAGAAAAAGTGATGCAAGAATGATGAGTTTAAAAGTGTAACTTGCCCCGATATCACCTTTTTTTTTGCAGATAAACTTTATAAACTGGATCTGAGGGTGCTACTTTTATGTTACTGTGCATTTTTTTAAATTTCTATGTGAAGTGAAATAAAATTATGAAGCGAACAGCCCTTTTAATGACTTCATGATGCCAAAGTGGCCCAATATAGAAATGAGTTTGACACTCCTGCTGTAGTTAACCTACCCAGAGCGACATGTTGTTTGGCTCTAGAAAGTTCCTCTAACTAATGCAACAAATGTGGTAGTCGGTAGAAAAACAGCAAAATACTGATATACAATTAGTCATTAGCTGTAGTGAAAGGAATCTCTCTAACTTGGTTTAGATATGAAGATATGAAGATTAGATTATTGTGGGACCATGGGAAAGGTTGACGACTGGAAAGAGCGGATATTGATCTGGTTTAATCTGAGGTGGTGAAATTCAACACATCAACGTTTTTCTCAAGAACAACCTAAACGATACACACACAATGGAGCTTCCTGCATAGAAGATATTTTATTAAAAGTTGTATCATTCTGTCCATCTTTTGTGTTGAATGCACCAATTTGACATATTTCTGTTAAAAAGGTTTGTTTTCGAAAGAAAACAGTCCAGGTCCAGTATAAATCAATGGCCCTTCTGAGACTGTAGGGCCAGATTAGAGTACTTTCAAAATAAAAGCTCACATGTGGCTCACACACATCACAGCCAGACCTGGGCCTATTTGCAGTAGTTTTAAATGTCATGAAGATCTGAAGTTGATTTCAAACTGTTTTAAGAATCTCTTACCAGGCTCCTAAACTGCTAGTCCTCTTTCCCAAGGCGACAGGCAGCTCATTAGATTAGTGTTCACTCTCACCTCAACAGGCAATGAGCCCCAGACTAAACGTCCCAGGTTCAAACAGACCGCATTAAAAAGTGATGCCGTCCTCATCATGTGCTGATATGACCGTGTCATTTTTGCTATTTTAAGTGGGAATAAATGTGATGTTTTCCATAATGTACTCATCACTAGAACTTTATTTATTTAATAGAAAATTTGAAAAGGACTCTTCCGTTTATTTTTAAGACTTGAAGTTTTGGTGATCATAAAAAAATTATACTAAATATCCATCTGTCCAAATATCTTTATGAGAGGCTGTGGGCTTTTACTGAGTCTCTTAAGGGTTTTATTTATTTATTTGTTTTATTAAAATTTCTTTTGCTGTGATACTTTTGCTGTGATACTTCCTGTTTTGTCGTCCCTGTTTTGTTTCTTATTTTTAGAAAAGCCAGGGTTCCAAAGGCTTTGTTGTTGTTGTTTTGTTTTTTTGTTTTTTTTTTTTGGGGGGGGGGGGTTCAAAATTACCATATGCAATTATGGGGCTGTAAAAAAACTTCTTGGCAGCACTGAAACAAATTGCCAAGGCTGACTATGATTGTCCCGGTTTTCATAGTTGCAATATTCATAGGTATTATGGCCCTAAAATATGACACTTTCCATTTAAGTTTTAATATCTAAAAGTAGTATGGCCAAGAAATAAACCTCAGGTGTCACTTCTCAAGTTGATGTGATCTTTACCGCGGGTGAAAATGGAAACAGGAATCTACTTTTATTTGTACAAAAAAAAAACTTTTCCGAGCCAGTTATCAGGAAAAAAACGAATCAGTTTGTTTTGTTTGATGTGATCTGTTGTGTTACCCATGGCACTTGGAGGCAGTTTGAGCAACAATCTGCCATGCATCTCATCTTTTTTTGAGCAGCGCTCCTGTTGGCCCTCAGGTAATTAGCGCGGCAGGGCCTTGTGGGGGGAACCAGCGTGGGCCTCCATCGCTAGACGTGATAAATGTTGACTCAGTCACACTCCTTCTTCTGCAGAGTTAATTAAAGTGTGGACTGTTTGTTTTTCTTGAGCTGCCAACTTGAATATGAAGCCCTGTATTAATCAACAGCCCGGCTTTCTGTTTACAACCAGACTGTGCGCCGTCTTCGCTGGCAAATAACTGGAGGAAGTGGGTTCTGCATATTGACCTGTTTGCTGGAGAAAGGTGGGAGCGAGAGATTTCTAAACTTCAGGGGTTTGAAAACCTCCTGCAGGCAGAGATTTGAATTATTCACTTTATAACTCTGCCATTATTCAGAAATGTTCGGCAAACACAGTCGCGTCTTTACTCGTTGTTTATTCTGATGGCTAAAAGAAAAGCATGTGAATGTATCACAGATACCATTTTATGCTTTATTTTACCATAGATTGAATAGGAGGAAATTCATTCTTGTTATATAATCATGTAGAGCAGGCTGGTATGAGGTTCTCAAAGTATGGTGACATTGAGTAAAAGTGTTATGTGACAATCAGTTTGCTTTACTTAAAACAGTGTTTGTACGGCGGTGGTTTCCAATTTTGTCCCGTT